>NW_019944503.1:84699-97770 GCF_002910315.2 Salvelinus sp. IW2-2015 | reverse complement strand
TGATATGAGACAGTGAATATTAGACCACTGATGGGCACTGTTATTAGCATCGATCTATTCAATGAGCTTGGTCTGACTAATTCTGTACATCATAGAACTGATAATCTATATTTTCTCTGAGCCTCTCTAATCTCTGCTGAGCACCTCTCTATCCTCTCTGAGCCTAACTCTATCCTCTCTGAGCCTCTCTATCTCTCTGGAGCATCTATGCTCCATCGGAGACTCTCTGAGGCTCTTTTATACCTCTCTGAGACCTTTTATCCTCTCTGGAAGAAGCATCTCTATCGACCATCTAGAAGCCTCTCTAATCCCTCTCTATCCTCATGGTTCAGTCTCTGAGGCCTCTACTATACTAAATCTGAGACCTCTAATCCTTGCATAAGCCTCTAGATCTACTCTGGAGCCTATATCATCTCTCGAGCCTCTATCCTCTCTGAAGCCGTCTCTGATCGCTCATCTATCCTCTCTGAGCCTTCTCTAATCGTCTCATGAGCCTCCTCTAGCTCCATATGTCTAATGCCTTCTGAGCCTTCTATCCTCTCTATCTCTCTGAAGGCCTCAATCTATCCTCTCCTGAGCCTCTTCTATCCTCTCTGAGCCCTCTATTCCTCTCTATGCCTCTTCTGAGCCTCTCTATCGCTCTTCTATCTGTCTGAGCTCTCTATCCTCTCTGAGCCTCTATAATCCTCTCTTGAGCTCTCTATCCTTCTGAGCCTCTCTATGCTCTCTGAAGCTCTCTGTCCTCGTCTGAGGGCTCTCTGTCCCTCTCTGAGCCTCTCTATTCCTCTTGAGCCTTCTATCCTCTCTGAGCTCTCTCTGCACCTGGCATCCACCAAATACTGCATTGTGTTTCTTACTACACAATTACAGGACTTAACCTTCCGATGCTTCCTCATTTCACTTGCGTAATCATGTGCCTCCTCCATGCTTGGCCGTTCTTTCACCTTTCTTTCCACTGAGCGCTACATGCCCCATTCTTTGGCATCTAAAACGACTGGCAGGCGTACGGGACAAATTCTCCTGACATTGAAGTCTTAAGGAATCCTTTCTTGTGAGGCAAAAACCTCAGCCATCACTGATGGCTTTCACTTCCTTATGACTCCTTTCGTACTGATCAACCTGTTGGTCTCATTGCGATCTGTTGAACGTGTTTGACTCTCTACCTAGTAATAAGACCAAGACATGACTGTTCAAACGTTGTTGACTCTCTATCTACTAGTATACGAACAGAGACATGACTGTTAATCGTGTTGATCTCTCCTCTCCTAGTGTAATGACCAGAGACATGACTGTTAACGGTTGGACTCTTCTCTCTACTAGTATAGAACAGGACATGACTGTTAACGTGTTGACTCTCCTACTCTAGTACAAGAACCAGGAGACGATGAGTGTTAAAGTGATGACTCTCTCCTCTACCTGTATAAGAACAGAGACTGACTGTTAAAGTGTTTCTGCTCCTCTACGTAGTAATAAGAACCAGAGACATGACTGTTAAATGTGTTTGACGTCTCCTACCTTACTAGTATACGAACACATAGAAGACAATGACTGTTAAGTCGTGAATGACTCTCTCTCTACCTAGTATACAGAACCAGAGACATGACTGTTACTGTGTTGACTCTCCCTCTACTAGTATAGAACCAGAGACATGACTGGTTAACGGTGTTGGACTCTCCTCTACCTAGTATACAGAACAAGAGACTGACTGTTTAAGGTGTTGACTCCTCTACCTAGTATAACAAGACCAGAGACATGGACTGTTGCTTACTCGCTGTACCTATATAACAGGACATGAACTGGTAACGTTACTCTCTCACCTAGTATAAGAACCAGAGACAGCACTGTTAACGTGTTGAACTCCGTCCTTACCTAGTCATGAAGAGGCCAGAGACATGGACTGTTAACAGTGTTGACTCTCTCCTTACCTAGTATAGCAGAACAGAGACATGACTGTTAATGTATGACTCTCTCCTCTACCTAGTATAAGAACAGAGACATGACTGTTAATGTGTTGACTCCTCTACCTAGTAATAAGAAGCAGAGACTGATGTTAACGTGTTGACTTCTCTCCCTACCTAGTATCATAAGACCAGAGACCATGACTGTTAACGTGTTGACTCTCCTTAACCTAGTATAAGAGAACAAGACATGACTTTACTAGTTGTTGACTCCTCTAATATGTATAAGAACCAGAGGAACATGACCTGTTTAACAGTGTTGACTCTCTCACTTACCTAGTTTAAGACCAGAGACATGACTGTTAATCGTGTTGACTCCTCTACCTTAGTATAAGAACCAGGCAGACATGACTGTTAAAGTGAATGACTTTCTGTCTCCTCCTACCGCTAGTATATAGAACCAGAGCAATGACTGTTACACGTGTTGACTCTCTCTGCCCTAGTACAAGACTAGAGACATGACTGTTAAGTGATGACTCTCTCCTCTACTAGTATTAGAGAACCAAGAGACATGACTGTTATACGTGTTTTGACTCTTCTCTCCAGTATACCCAGAACCGAGACATGACTGTTATGTATGACCTCTCCTCTACCTAGTATACGACGAGCAGATGATTGTTAAGTGTTGACTTCCCTGTACTAGTAAAAGAACCAGAGACATGACTGTTTAACGTGTATGACTCTCTCCTCTACTAGTATAAGGAACAAGAGACATGACTGTAGACTCTACCGTAAGCAGCTGTTTAAGTTTACTCCTCTACCTAGTATAGCAGAACATGCGTCGTTTGTACTAGTAGACCAACATGACTGTTAATGTGTTGATCCTCTGACCGAGTATAAAGAACAAGACATGACTGTTATGTGTTTGAATTCTCTCTACTAGGTATAAGAACCAGAGACATGACGTGTTAATGTGTTGCTCGTCTGTTCTACTAGTATAGGGAGAACCAGAGGACGATGAATGTTAAGCGTGGTTGATCTCTCCTCTACCTAGTATAGAGAACCACGAGACATGACTGGTTTTAATGTGTTGAACTCTCTCCTCTACCTAAGTTAGAAGAACCAGAGACATGCATGTTAACGGTGTTGACTCTCTACCTAGTATTTTAAAAGCAGAGAGCATGACTGGTTAATGTGTTGCCTCTCTTCCTCTACCTAGTATAAGAACCAGAGAACTGACTGTGTAACTTGGATGATCTTCTCCTGTACGTAGTATAAGAACCAGAGACATGACTGTTATGGTGTTGACGTCTCTACCTAGTATAGAACAGAGACATGATGTTAATGTGTTGAACTCTCTCCTCTACCTAGTACTAGGAGAACAAGAGCATGACTGTTAACGTGTTGACTCTTCCTCTACTAGTATAAGAACCAGAGACACGATGAACTGTTAATGTGGGTTGACTCCTCTACCTGTATAGAACCAGAGACCTGCTGTTATGTGATGACTCCTTCTACTAGTATAAGAACAGAAGACCGTGATGTTAACTGAGTGTTTGATCTCTCTCTACCTAGTATAAGAACAGAGACATGACTGTTAAGCGTGTTGATTCTCTCTACTAGTATAAGCACAGAGACATGAACTGTAACGAGTGTTGGACTCTCTCCTACGTAGTTATAAGAACGCAGAGACATGATGTTAAATGTTGACTCTCTCCTCTACCTAGTATAAGAACCAGAGACTGACTGTTAAATGTGGTTGACCTCTCTCCTCTACCTAGTATAGAACCAGAGACATGACTGTTTAACCGTGTTGACTCCTCTAGCTAGTTATAGAGAACGAGAGAATGAACTGTTAATGTGTTGATTCTCCTCTACCGTGTATAAGAACCAGAGACATGACTGTTAACGTGTTTGACTCCTCTACCTAGTAATAGAACCAGAGAAATGACTGTTTAATGTGAATGATCTCTCCTCTACCTAGTATAAGAACCAAGACATGACTTGTATAACAGAAACAAGTAGACCCGCTATAGACAGAACCAGTAGAACCGTTCTATAACGAACCAGTAGACCCGCTATAACAGAAGCAGTGAGAGCCCTCTATAAACAGAACCAGTAGACCTCTATAAACAGACCAGTAGACTGCTATAACAGAACCAGTAGACCCTTCTATAACAGAAAGTAAGACCCTCTATAACAGAAACCAGTAGACGCCTCTATGAACAGAACGTCAGTAGACCCCGCTTATAACAGAACCAGTAGACCCGCTATAACAGAAGCAGTAGACCGCTATAACAGAAACGCCAGTAGACCCTATACGACAGAACCAGTAGACCGCTTATAACAAGAACCAGTAGACCTGCTATAACAGGCTATAACAGACCCGCTATAGCCAGTGATTCACAAACACACTGCCGACACACTTTCGAGATCTGTTGGAATAAAGGTATTGAAGTACAATACAGTGATGTCTATTTCTGACCTTGTGTGTTGTGTGTCTCTGTGTGTGTGTGCTCTGTGTGTCTCTGTGTGTGTGTGTCCTCTGTGTGTGGTGTCTCTGTGGTGTCTCTGGTGTGTGTGGTGGCTCTGTGTGTGTGTCTCTGTGTCTCTGTGTCTCTGTGTGTGTGTGTGCTCTGTGTGTGTGTCTCTGTGTTGTTCTTGGTGTGTGTGGTGTCTCCTGTGTGTGTGCTCTGTGTCCCTCTGTGTCTCTGTGTCTCTGTGTGTGTGTCTCTGTGTGTCTTGTGTGGTGTTGGTGTCCCTCTGTGTGTGTGTCTCTGTGTCTCCTGTGTCTCTGTGTGTGTGTGTGCTCTGTGTGTGTGTCTCTGTGTGTCTCTGTGTGTGTGTGTCTCTGTGTGTGGTGTCTGTGTCTCTGTGTGCCTCTGTGTGTGTGTGTGTCTCTGTGTGTGTGTGTGTGTCTCTGTGTGTGTGTGTGGTCCTCTGTGTGTTGTGTGTGTGTGTGTGTGTGTTGTGTGTGTCTGTGTTCCCCTGTGTCCTGTGTTGTGTGTGTGTGGTGTGTGTCTGTGTCTGTGTCGTGTGTACAGGAGGTTCGACGGCTGGAGGAGGCAGGCGATCAGCTGGTGTGGTGGACTTCAACAGCCACGTGGTGCGGATCCCGTCAGAGGCATGCGTCATTCTTCAAGGTGACCTTCTAATGCCACCTTTTTAGTTCAACCAAGGACATGCTTATAATACTTTTCTACTGGGGTTGGTCCGCTTTGGAATCAGGATGGTGGAGTTTAAATGAATATCTACTTCATTTCCTTTCTTCTCTAACTCCTCTTTCTCTTCATCTCCGCTCTCTCCTTCCGGTTTCTCCTCTCTCTGTTCTTTTCTGTCTCTCTCTCTTTCTGTCTCTCTCTGTCTCTCTCTCTCTTTCTGTCTCTCTCTGTCTGCTCTCCTCTTTCTGTCTTCTCTCCTCTCTCTTCTCTTTCTGTCTCTCTCTCTCCTCTCTCTCTCTCTTTCTGGTCTCTCTCTCGTCTCGTCTTTCTTCTGCTTCTCTCTCTCTTTCTGTCTCCTCTCTCTGTCCCTCTTTCGCTGTCTCTCTCTCTCTCTTTTTCTGTCTCTCTCTCTCTCTCTCTTTCTTGTCTGCTCTCTCTTCTCTCTCTTTGTTCTCTCTCTCTCTCTCTTTCTGTTCTCTCTCTCTATCTCTTTCCTTGTCTCTCTCTCTCTCTCTCTTTCCGTTGTCTCTCTCGCTCTCCTCTTTTCTGTCTCTTCTCGTCTCTCTCTTCTGTCTCTTTTGTCTCTCGTCTTTTCTGTCTCTCTCTCTCTCGTCTCTTTCTGTCCTCTCTCCTCTTCTCTTCTTTCTGTCTCTCTCTCGTCTCTGGCTTTCTTGTCTCTCTCTCTCTCTTCTCTTTTGTTCCTCTCTCTCTCTCTCTTGTCTGTCTTTCTCTCTCTCTCTTTTACTGTCTCTTCTCTCGTCGTCTTTCTGGTCTTCTCTCTCTCTCTCTCTGGCTTGTCTCTTTCTCTCTCTCCTCTCTCTCTCTCTTCTTTTCGTGTTCTGGTCTCTGTCTCTTCTCTCTCTTTGCTCTTCTCTTTCTGTTCTCGTCTCTTTCTTGTCTTCTCTTTTGTCTTCTCTCATCCTCTCTTTTCTGTCCTCTCTCTCTCCTTTTTCTGTTTGTCTGTCTCTCTTCGTCTTCCTTCTTTCTGGGTCTTTCTGTCTCTCTCGTCTCTCCTTTTCTGTCCTCTTCTCTATCTCTCTCTCTCTCTCTTTCTGTCGTCTTCTCTCTCTCGTCTTTATGTCGTCTTTCTGTCTCTCTCTCTTTCTGTCTCTCTCTCTTTTTGAGTCTCTTGTTCTTCTCTGGTCTGGTCTCTGGTTCTCTCTCTCGTGTCTCTTTCTCTCTTTTCTCTCTTCTCTCTTTCTGTTTCTCTCTCTTTCTGTCTTCTCTTTTGTCTCGTGTTTTCTTTCTGTCTCTGGTCTCTCTTCTCTGGTCTCTTTCTCTCTGGGTGTCTCGTTTCTCTTGTCTTCTTCTCTCTCTTCTCGTTCGTCTTCTCTTCTCTCTTCTCTCTCTCTCTCTGTTCTGTCTTCTTCTCTTCTGTCTCTATGTCTCTCTCCTCTCTTCTTTATGTTCTTTTCTCTCTCTTCTCTTTCTGTTTTTCCCGTATGTTCTGTTTTCTGTCCTTCTCCTCTCTCTCCTTTCTCCTTCTTCCCTCCTCTTTCCTCGCTCTGCTTTTTTCTTCTCCGTGCCTCCTCTCTTGGTCTCTTCTCTCCTCATCTCTCGCTCCCGCGTCCTCTCTCCTCTCTCTTTTCCTTCTTTTCCTCTCTTCTTCTCGTTCCTGTCGCCTCCTCTCTCTCCTCCCCCTCTCCGGTCTCTGTCTCATCTCTGTGCTAGAGGCGTCACTACATACCCTGGTTCGATTCCAGGCCGTATCACAACCCGGCCGTGATTGGGAGTCCCATAGGGCGGCGCACAATTGGCCGAGCGTCGTCCGGGTTTGGCCCCGGGGGTTAAGCCGTCATTGTAAATAAGAAATGTGTTCTTAACTGACTTGCCTCGTTAAAATAAAACGTTCAATAAAATAAATTAAGTCACACCATGAGTGACATCACACCCCAACGCAGTAGGTAGTGGCACGCACCTCCATGATACCATAGAAGAAGACGCAGTCATTTCCTGTTGGATGGTACTACAGGCTTGCACCAAGGGTCAGGATAAAGCTGAGTCTGAAAGTTGAAGTGGCATGTTTTTGGGGAGGGGTGGGTGGACCCTGTAGTGACGCCTTTTGGCTGATCCATCTGAGGTTTCAGGGTGGCTGAAGACAGAGTTGGGTGCTGTGGAATCGGTGAAGGTAACCACAAGTGGTCTTGTGATAATTGTTTGTGTTTCTGCACGTCAGAGGGAGAAGGCGTTCCGCGTTAAACAAATGGGAAGCAGGAGATGTGAATTGTTTCGCTCTCAAGAAAAGGGCGCCATTGAAAGGAGTGATTACTGGGGTAGCGGTAAATGTAAAAGTTGACCAACTGAAGGGGAAGATTCCCTGGTGTTTGTGATGCTCGACGTTTGGTACGACGCAGACACGGGGGCATGACTCAGACAGGGTGGCGATCGAATAATGAAACAGAAGAGTCATTGTCTGTTCTTTTGAGTTTTGATGTTTAGTCTTTGCCTCACAAAGCGACGGTAGGGTATATAAGTTATCAATGTACCAGATTTTGTGCCGAATACAATACGTTGTTACAGGTGTCAAGCTMATGGGCAGGTGGCAGCAGTGTGTAGGAGGGAGGTTCCTAGGTGTGAGAAGTGTGCAGAAGGGAATGAGACAAAGGAATGTGTAGTATTGGGGAAAGTAGTGATATGTGTTAATTGTAGGGGTGCCCATGGGGGCCGGGGATCAGAAACGTCCCGTTGTGAGAGAGATGGCAGGTTGAGGTTTTCCAGGGTCAGAGTAGTGCAGAAGTTGTCATATGCTGAGGCAGTGTAGAAAGTAGAGGAAGATGGGTCAAGGGGGAGATGATCCTGAGAGAAGTAGATACTGTACCAGTCAGAGGGATAAACCAACAAGTGATATACGTTTCAGTAAGACTGGACTTTTAGCGTTTAAGCCAACGGTTATCAACTGTACTGCAGGGACGGATCGTAAGTCACAGAAAATAGAGGTTGGGGTGGAGGCTGCAGAGAGGTACTTGGGTGTACGAGATTTGACATCAGGGTGTGTTGAGCGGTGTGTCCTGTTCTTTCAGACTGTTGCCTGAGGTACGACTAGATGTATTTAAATAGTGGAGTAGGGTTAGATGTGTTAGGGTATATTAAATAGTGGAGTAGGGTATAAATAGTGGGAGTAGGTTAGATGGTAGGGTATATAAATAGTGGAGTAGAGTTAGACGTAGGGTATATAAATAGTGGAGTAGGGTTAGATGTAGGGTATATAAATAGTGGAGTAGGTTAGATGGTAGGGTAATAAAATAGTGGAGTAGGGTTAGATGGTAGGGTATTAATAGTGAGTAGGGTTAGATGGTAGGGTATATAATAGTGGAGTAGGTTAGATGGTAGGGTATATAAATAGTGGAGTAGGGTTTAGATGGTAGGGTATTAAATAGTGGAGTAGGTTAGATGGTAGGGTATATAAATAGTGGAGTAGGGTTAGATGGTAGGGTAATAAATAGTGGAGTAGGGTTAGATGGTAGGGTATATAATAGTGGAGTAGGGTTAGATGGTAGGTATATAAATAGTGGAGTAGGGTTAGATGGTAGAGTATTAAATAGTGGAGTAGGGTTAGATGGTAGGGTATATAAATAGTGGAGTAGGTTAGATGGTAGGGTATATAAATAGTGAGTAGGGTTAGATGGTAGGGTATATAAATAGTGGAGTAGGTTAGATGGTAGGATATAAATAGTGGAGTGGGTTAGATGTTAGGGTGTATATAAATAGTGGAGTAGGGTTAGATGGTAGGGTATATAATAGTGGAGTAGGGTTAGAGGTAGGGTATATAATAGTGGAGTAGGGTTAGATGGTAGGGTATATAATAGTGGAGATGGGGGGTTAATGGTAGGGTATATAATAGTGGAGTAGGTTAGAGGTACTAGGTATAAATAGTGGATGGGTTAGATGGTAGGTATATAAATAGTGGAGTAGTTAGATGGTAGGGTTTATTAAATAGTGGAGTAGGGTTAGATGGTAGGGTATATAAATAGTGGAGTAGGGTTAATGGTAGGGTATATAAATAGTGGAGTAGGTTAGATTGTAGGGTATATAAATAGTGGAGTAGGGTTAGATGTAGGTATATAATAGTGGAGTAGGGTTAGATGGTAGGGTATATAAATAGTGGAGTAGAGTTAGATGGTAGGGTATATTAAATAGTGGAGTAGGGTTAGATGGTCGGTTATAAATAGTGGAGTAGGGTTAGATGGGTAGGGTATATAAATAGTGGAGTAGGGTTAGATGGTAAGGGTAATAAATAGTGGGTAGGTTAGATGGTAGGGTATATAAATAGTGGAGTAGGGTTAGATGGTAGGGTATTTAAATAGTGGAGTAGGGTAGATGGTAGGGTATTTAAATAGTGGAAGTAGGTTAGATGGTAGGGTATATAAATAGTGGAGTAGGTTAAATGGTAGGGTATATAAATAGTGGAGTAGGGTTAGATGGTAGGGTAATAAATAGTGGAGTACGGTTAGATGGTAGGGTATATAAATAGTGGAGTAGGGTGGTGGGTTTTTAGTGAGTGATGGGTGAGATTGTAGGGTATTTGTTGATGTATTTTTTAAAGCTAATTATAAAGGAGGTACACCGTATACACACCAGTCTAGTAGGTGGCGGTAACGCAACAATTATTGATGCCAACCCCGACCTTAAGCCTCATCGAAGAAGAAGAACGGCGGGTGGCAGAAGTATAGAATGAATGAGCAGACCGACTAACGGGGCTAAATGCCGGATCGGATAAATCTCTACTTTAGTTCTGTCTATGGCGATAGGGTTAGCTAGCTAAAATACTCATCCTTGGCACATGATTCTTTGATCTGAGGTGAACACAATTTGAGCCACGTGTGACGGGGCATATTGCCTCTGCTAGCTATCCATTGCATGGACCAAGCACATCGTTGAAACAAATCAAACACAGGGTTAGATAGTTAGCTAACGTTATCTGTCTAATGTACAGAGTGACATAAGATGGAGACATGCTAAACCGGCTAGCTAGCTAGCTTTCCTTAACTTTTCGACTAGCTAGTTCGCTTTGCCTAAGCAGTGCCCGACAAAACTACAAAATGCCGCTAAACTGGCTAGCTAGCATGTTAACTAGCTCTGACTCAGTTTCACCTGCTCTAATGCAACTATAGTAAAATAAAAACCATTTGCTAAATCACACCAACCATTCATTGTATATAMCTAGCAGTTGTTGCCTCAACGTTTAAACAATGTTACAACCTCCCGGCCTGTCAGATACGGACTATGTAGGGCTCAAAGTAACACGTGAATTACTATGCAGTATTACCGTTTAAGGCCGGGGCCCACGCTTGTTTGCATAAAACCGGAGAAAGACGACTCGTTGTGAATATCTCATATTAGCATGTCGTTCTAGCTAACGGTTCTCATACAAATAAAAAACGACTAAAATTGTTAGCTGTATGCATCGCGACAAAAGCGATGTATTAAATAATGATCGTGTTTTTAATAGTATCGTTTCGATTAGAGTTGTATTTTTAAATGGTGAGATCTCAACATGGCGAATATGGTTTGGGTGAACCCACTGCCCCTCACTCGACGACCGCTGATTCTACCAGGACCATAACGTTAGCCAGTTATCGCAATTGAAAAATGTACATTTGAATTAAAATGTAAATTTGTGCATCTGTCAAGTCTCTAACTAAAGTAACTAGCGAACGTTAGTTAGTTTTATTGAGGACCAAAACATGCTAAAACGGTCTAGCGGGAGGTTTGCAACAACGTGTTGTCTGATACTGAGGAAGGAACACCTTATTGAATAGAGTTTAAACACTGAGGAGGAACACCTTATTGAAACACCTTATTGAATAGAGTTTAAACACTGAGGAGGGTACACCTTATTGAACAGAGTTTAAACACTGAGGACAGAGAACACCTTATTGAACAGAGTTTAAACACTGAGGACAGAGAACACCTTATTGAACAGAGTTTAAACACTGAGGACGGAACACCTTATTGAATAGAGTTTAAACACTGAGGAGAACACCTTATTGAACAGAGTTTAAACACTGAGGACGGAGCACCTTATTGAACACCTTATTGAATAGAGTTTAAACACTGAGGAGGGAACACCTTATTGAACAGACTTTAAACACTGAGGATGGAACAACTTATTGAACAGAGTTTAAACACTGAGGACGGAACACCTCATTGAACAGACTTTAAACACTGAGGACGGAACACCTTATTGAACAGAGTTTAAACACTGAGGACGGAACACCTTATTGAACAGAGTTTAAACACTGAGGACGGAGAACACCTTATTGAATAGAGTTTAAACACTGAGGACGGAGCACCTTATTGAACAGAGTTTAAACACTGAGGACGGAGAACACCTTATTGAATAGAGTTTAAACACTGAGGAGGGAGAACACCTTATTGAATAGAGTTTAAACACTGAGGATGGAACACCTTATTGAACAGAGTTTAAACACTGAAGACGGAGAACACCTTATTGAATAGAGTTTAAACACTGAGGAGGGAGAACACCTTATGAATAGAGTTTAAACACTGAGGATGGAACACCTTATTGAACAGAGTTTAAACACCGAGGACGGAGCACCTTATTGAACAGAGTTTAAACACCGAGGACAGAACACCTTATTGAATAGAGTTTAAACACTGAGGAGGGAGCACCTTATTGAACAGAGTTTAAACACTGAGGACGGAATACCTTATTGACAGAGTTTAAACACTGAGGACAGAGAACACCTTATTGAACAGAGTTTAAACACTGAGGACGGAACACTTTATTACTACAATGTTACAGACAACACATCAATATAAGTCATTTAGCACAAACTTACAGTCAGTCATGTGTTCATACGGGTGGTCGCGGTAGTCGAACCCACTATCCTGGCGCTCGAGCTCTATGCTCTACCAGCTGAGCTACAGAGGACCACAGTGAGAAATGTTTTCACTACACTGTTGAAGATAACAGAAAACATAATCGTATTTTAGCTCTGTGTGTTAGAGAGACCCTCCCTATAGGTTCAGGTTTTGCGGCCGGAGTCCGCACCTTTGGGGGGGGTACTGTCACGCCCTGACCTTAGTTCCTTGTTTATGTCTCTATTTTGGTTGGTCAGGGCGTGAGTTGGGGTGGGCATTCTATGTTTTGTATTTCTAGGTGTTTGCCTGGTGTGGTTCTCAATCAGAGGCAGCTGTCTATTGTTGTCTCTGATTGAGAACCATACTTAGGTAGCCTCATTTCCACCTGTGTTGGTTGGTAGTTGTTTTCTGTTCTGTGTATTGCACCTTGCACAGAACTGTTCGTTTGTCGCTTGTTGTTTTTGTTCAAGTGTTGTATTTATTAAAAGTATTATGAACACTTACCACGCTGCACCTTGGTCCTCTTCTCCTTCTCCCGACGACGTTCGTTACACTGTGGTGAAGATGTCTGTGATTGGCCAGTCAGCCCTCACATACTAGATGGTGTGCATGTCTGTGTGTGTGTGTTGCGTGTGTGTTCCGTGGTGTGTGTTTGCCTGCACTTGAATGGATGTGAGAGGCAGGTGTGCTATGTTAATGGTGGTGAGAGGCAGTGTCTATGTTAATGTGTTTTCATATCTCCTTCATCCACTCTGCCATTCAACTGTGCGTGAATAAATAAAAGACACAGAGAGAACAAGAAAGAGAGAGGGAGGGGGGGGGGAGGTTAGGAGAGAGGGAGAGAGAGGGAGGTTAGGAGAGAGAGAGAGAGAGGGAGAGCGAGAGGAGGTTAGGAGAGAGAGAGAGGTTAGGAGAGAGGGAGAGAGAGAGAGGTTAGGAGAGAGGGAGAGAGAGGAGGTAGGAGAGAGAGAGAGAGGTTAGGAGAGAGAGAGAGAGGAGGTTAGGAGAGAGATGAGAGAGGAGGTTAGGAGAGAGGGAGGAATTGAAGAGAAAAAGAGACATAGAGAGGGGACAAAAAGTAGGAGAGAGAATTCTAACCAGGGTAGAAAATAGCTATTAAAACCCCACCTCTGTGTGTGTGTGTGTGTTGTGTGTGTGTGTGTGTGTGTGTGTGTGTGTTGTGGTGG
>NW_019944503.1:72740-82022 GCF_002910315.2 Salvelinus sp. IW2-2015 | reverse complement strand
GCCTTAATCTAACTAGCTACAGTAAACTTTGCCGTTAGCCAAACGCTAACTATAGCTAAATCGATATGGGCAAATACCCCCTTTCAAAGGAACGGCA
The DNA here is from genome assembly GCF_002910315.2 of Salvelinus sp. IW2-2015. Classification (NCBI taxonomy): domain Eukaryota; kingdom Metazoa; phylum Chordata; class Actinopteri; order Salmoniformes; family Salmonidae; genus Salvelinus; species Salvelinus sp. IW2-2015. The sequence continues at coordinate 81,925 of NW_019944503.1, read as the reverse complement.
TCTCACTTATCTTCGTGTGTGTGTGTGTGTGTGTGTGTGTGTGTGTGTGTGTGTGTCAGTGGCGTGTATTCATGCCAAGGGAAGCCCCCCCCCAAAAAAAATATATTTTCAAAATAATTTATCTTTAGTGTTTCTGCGTTTCTGAATTTTCCTTCTATTGGCAAGAAACTGAATGTATCTCACCGAAGAACGAATCAGAGTGAGCGAAACAGCGCCCCTCTGRCTCTCWATGTGTAGACCATGTATCTGATGCTGTGTGGTCCAAACGAGTATGACATTGTTGCCGACCTATAGCATTGAAGCCAGCGAGTATTTAGCCTCCGTTGATATATATATATTTTTTTTTCAAATAATAGCCAATCAACGTTGAGCTCAACGGTGATTGGTCCTGGTACACCCCAAAAAAATGTTAAGGGAAGCCATCTTGGATTTGGCTGTACTCCAATCACATCGAGAGCATATGTCATTGACAGAAACTCGTTGTGTTGTTGTCTTCCGGTGACAAGCTAGCTAGCTAGCTAAAATAGGTCCTTTCTTAAATTAGCCATGGATGGAGATAGGGGTTTGGACTTGTGGTTTTACTTAATTCTCCATACTGGCAAATGATTATAACTTCGACTTTGATCCAACCATTAATTCATACATTGTTGTGCCCCTGGCCTGAGAGGATAGAAGTTAAATATGTAGCTAGATGTAGAAGGCTAATGTAAAACTAGCTAACGTTGTCCATGAGTGGAAGTTAAATATGTAACGTTAGCTAGATGTAGAAGGCTAATGTTAACTAGCTAACGTTGTCCATGAATGGAAGTTAAATATGTAACGTTAGCTAGATGTAGAAGGCTAATGTTAACTAGCTAACGTTGTCCATGAATGGAAGTTAAATATGTAACTAGATGTAGAAGGCTAATGTTAACTAGCTAACGTTGTCCATGAATGGAAGTTCAATAAGTAACGTTAGCTAGATGTAGAAGGCTCATGATAACTAGCTAACGTTACCCATGAATGGAAGTTAGGCTAGCGAACAAGCATTTTAGCCATGTAGCCTAGGACAACAAACAAAAAAAGATTGTACTTTATGACCTTTATCACTTCACCAGATGAATTCATTAACTTCTTGGACGAAAAGATCATGATCATTGGAAAGCAAATTACGGACTCGTCTTTGAATCTGTGTATTTCTCCAAAACTCAGTTGTCCTGAGTCTGCACAACACTGCCAGGACCTCGGATCAATGGAGACACTCAAGTTTTTTTTAAATCCTGTATCTCTGTGAAAATAGTCATGGCCTCTAAACCTTCCAGCTGCCTACTGGACACTATTCCAACTAAACTACTGAAAGAGCTACTTCCTGTGCTTAGCCCTCCTATGTTGAATATAATAAATGTCTCTCTATCCACCGCATGTGTACCAAACTCACTAAAAGTGGCAGTAATAAAGCCTCTCTTGAAAAAGCCAAAACGACCCAGAGAAAAAATAAAAAAGGAACAAGTTTGGCTTATATCGAATCTCCCATTCCTCTCAATATTTTTGGAAAAAGCTGTTGCGCAGCAACTCACTGCGTTCCCGAAGATAAATAATGTATACGAAATGCTTCAGTCTGGTTTTAGACCCCATCATAGCACTGAGACTGCACTCGTGAAGGTGGTAAATGACCTTTTAATGGTGTCAGACCGAGGCTCTGCATCTGTCCTCATGCTCCTAGACCTTAGTGCTGCCTTTGATACCATCGATCACCACATTCTTTTGGCGAGATTGGAAACCCAAATTGGTCTACACCGACAAGTTCTGGCCTGGTTTAGATCTTATCTATCGGAAAGATATCAGTTTGTCTCTGTGGATGGTTTACTCTGGACCCTGATCTCCCTTTTGACGAACATATCAAGAATATGTCATGGACAGCTTTTTCCATCTTTGTAACATTGCAAAAATCTGAAACGTCCTGTCCAAAAATTATGCAGAAAAATGTATCCATGCTTTTGTCACTTCTAGGTTAGACTACTGCAATGCTCTACTCTCCGGCTACCCGGATAAACCACTAAATAAACTTCAGTTAGTGCTAAATACGGCTGCTAGAATCTTGACTAGAACCAACAAAATTCAATCATATTACTCCAGTGCTAGCCTCTCTACACTGGCTTCCTGTTAAGGCAAGGGTTGATTTCAAGGTTTTACTGCTAACCTACAAAGGATTACATGGGCTTGCTCCTACCTATCTCTAAGATTTGATCCTGCCGTACATACCTACACGTACGCTACGGTCACAAGACGCAGGCCTCCTAATTGTCCCTAGAATTTCAAAGCAAACAGCTGGAGGCAGGGCTTTCTCCTGTAGAGCTCCATTTTTATGGAATAGTCTGCCTACCCATGTGAGAGACGCAGACTCGGTCTCAACCTTTAAGTCTTTATTAAAGACTCATCTCTTCAGTAGGTCATATGATTGAGTGTAGTCTGGRCCAGGAGTGTGAAGGTGAACAGAAAGACACTGGAGCGACGAAACGCCCTTGCTGTCTCTGCCTGGCCGGTTCCCCTCTCTCCACTGGGATTCTCTTTCTTGCCGTCCCTAGGAGGGGTGCGTCACTTGAGTGGGTTGAGTCACTGACGTGATCTCCACTGTGATTCTCTTTCATGCCGTTCCTAGGAGGGGTGTGTTACGTCGTGCCAGGCTTTTTTCACTAAAACTCGACTTGAATGGGTTGAGTCACTGCTGTGCTCTTCCTGTCTGGAACTGCACAAGCCCCCCTCGGGCTTGTGCAGTGGAGGAGACCTGCTGTCTCTTCCTGTCTGGTCTTGCGCCCCCCTCGGGCGTGTGCAGTGAAGGAGACCTGCTGTCTCGACCTCTGAATGCTCGGCTATGAAAAGCTTTGTCATTATGGCGTACTATGGTGTAGATTTGATCAAGGAAGAAAAACGATTGAATCCATTTTAGAATAAGGCTGTAATGTAAAAAAAAAAAAAAGGTTTAAAAAGTCTGAATACTTTCCGAATGCACTGTATATCACGGTGTCAGGGCATATGAACTAACAGGTCATAGAAAGAATTATCACAATTATCACAATACATCGGTTGTTATATGGCTTTTCTTCTGGCGTGGCTTCCACAGTGATTTTACCCAGAACCCACTGGATGCAGATTGGTGTCTAGCTGTCTAGTGATATTGGTGTCTAGCTGTGGGCTAGTTGTCTAGTGATATTGGTGTCTAGCTGTAGGCTAGTTGGCTAGTGATATTGGTGTCTAGCTGTGGGCTAGCTGTCTAGTGATATTGGTGTCTAGCTGTAGGCTAGTTGTCTAGTGATATTGGTGTCTAGCTGTAGGCTAGTTGGCTAGTGATATTGGTGTCTAGCTGTGGGCTAGTTGTCTAGTGATATTGGTGTCTAGGTGTCTAGTGATATTGGTGTCTAGCTGTAGGCTAGTTGTCTAGTGATATTGGTGTCTAGCTGTAGGCTAGTTGTCTAGTGATATTGGTGTCTAGCTGTGGCTAGTTGCTAGTGATATTGGTGTCTAGCTGTAGGCTAGTTGGTCTAGTGATATTGGTGTCTAGTTTGTCTAGTGATATTGGTGTCTAGCTGTAGACTAGTTCTTCTAGTGATATTGGTGTCTAGTGATATTGGTGTCTAGCTGTAGGCTAGTTGTCTAGTTATTTGGTGTCTAGCTGTAGGCTAGTTGTCTAGTGATATTGGTGTCTAGCTGTAGATAGTTGGTCTAGTGATATTGGTGTCTAGTTAGATATTGGTGTCTAGCTGTAGGCTAGTTGTCTAGTGATATTGGTGTCTAGCTGTAGACTAGTTGTCTAGTGATATTGGTGTCTACTGTAGACTAGTGTCTAGTGATATTGGTGTCTAGTTGTAGGCTAGTTGTCTAGTGATATTGGTGTCTAGCTGTAGACTAGTTGTCTAGTGATATTGTGTGTCTAGTTATATTGGTGTCTAGCTGTAGGCTAGTTGTCTAGTGATATTGGTGTCTAGCTGTAGACTAGTTGTCTAGTGAAATTGGTGTCTAGCTGTAGACAGTTGTCTAGTGATATTGGTGTCTGCTGTAGACTAGTTGTCTAGTGATATTGGTGTCTAGTTATATTGGTGTCTAGCTGTAGGCTAGTTGTCTAGTGATAGTGGTGTCTAGCTGTAGGCTAGTTGTCTAGTGATATTGGTGTCTAGCTGTAGGCTAGTTGTCTAGTGAATTGGTGTCTAGCTGTAGGCTAGTTGTCTAGTGATAGTGGTGTCTAGCTGTAGGCTAGTTGTCTAGTGATATTGGTGTCTAGCTGTAGGCTAGTTGTCTAGTGATATTGGTGTCTAGCTGTAGGCTAGTTGTCTAGTGATATTGGTGTCTAGTTGTCTAGTGATAAAGTGAAATAAATGGTCTGGTAGTTCTGTCTATGAATGTTATGGAGAACACCATTACCCACAAGCCCCTGGAAAACAAACCAATGAGCCTCTAAACAGCTGGTAGTTCTGTCTATGAATGTTATGGAGAACACCATTACCCACAAGCCCTGGAAAACAAACCAATGAGCCTCTAAACAGCTGGTAGTTCTGTCTATGAATGTTATGGAGAACACCATTACCCACAAGCCCCTGGAAAACAAACCAATGAGCCTCTAAACTGCTGACTGACAAAATCAAACAATGATAAATCAAGGAATAAATAGAATGTATTGGAATAAATGCTTTTCTTTTTTTAATCATTGCGCATGACAAACAAAATGGCGAAAATGAGGAGTAGAAAGGAAAATCTATGCGTTTGAAGGAGCTCAGCTGAGGCCGAATGTTGGAAGTTTTACTTTTTAAATTTAACACTGTAAAACATATTTACCACTACATTTTAAACAAATAAGATAATGGTTAAATTAGCATTATTTAGGGGAGCTAACGGGGAGGGGAGCGGAGCCCCCCCTGTAATTCGCATCGTCCATTTTTGCCTCCGTGGATCGATTTATACTTTTCTGACCTGTCCCAAAAGCTTTTGGCAAGCTTGACGCGCGCATTCAGTTAGGTACTTAAGTTATTAAGGCTTACGCACTAATGCCAAATAGCCTAACATAATGAAATGAAAAAACTCAATGTAGCTTATTGGTCGATATAAATTGCACAAGAATGAGACAGTTATGGATTTTTTATGGGTATTATTTGATCTTTATTCCCGRCCGCTCGCTACCCGCCCGACCGCTCGCCACACACCCGCCCTTCATCCACACAATATTTAATGACCCGCCTTCTCCGCGGTTTGGACTGCGGTTTATGAGTCAACATGCGCATCACTAGTGTGTGTGTTTTGTGTGTGTATCACTTGAGCAAAAACTTATTTCGTCTCTCTTCTTATCCCTTCCCTCTCAGTTCTCTCCGTCTTCAGCCTCCTCTCTCTCCTCTTCTCTCTCCCTCCCCTTTTCTCAACTCTCTCTCCTCTTCTCTCTCCCTTCTCTACTCTCTCCTCTCTCTCCTCATCCCTCCCCTCCCTCTCAGTTCTCTCTGTCTCCAGCCTCTCCTCTCTCCTCTTCTCTCGCCCACCCTCGCTCCCTCCCGCCCAGTGTAAGGGCGTCCCTGGTTGGTTTCCATGGTTTGCCTTGCCGTAAAGTGAGGGAAAATGTCTGATTCCTGACAGTGTTTCTAATCTTGATCCCGAACCAGGCGTTGTTCCGCTATATCTCAAGAAGCATGGCTATTACAGCTATATACCTAGTTAAAAACCYCACTGGGATGTGCGGGGCTTCATCCAAGGGACTTTAACACGGGTAAGATGTCAAATATAGTCTAGTCTACAATGTAGTGAATCCGACGTATAACGTTAGTAAGTARTCGGGTTGCTAGCTAACTAGGTACGTCCACTAAACGCAGATGTGTAGCTAAATTGTTGCTATTATTTTTGCGACAAAATATAGCCYGCCGAMAATTCAACGTTTTTATWACGTTACCGATGTTGAAACAAAGTTGCGCCCACGACGATCCAATGTTGTTGCCAGTTGCCACCCCGTCGATGTGTTGCTAGTTGGTACCAATTCCCTTGATGATGATGATGATGATGACTCAGTGACAGACAGACAGTCATATGTAACATCTTCCTCACACTAGCCTTTAGTTAGATGTTAGCTGGCCTGTTCCACAATGTAATGTGGCCCGATGGCCAGTCATTTCCCCAGGAGAATGAGCAGACAGTCAGCCTATGTCTGCAGAGTTTAAACTAAGTCCAATACAAGACGGTCATCATTCATGATATAGGCAGTGGAAGTCACCATCACAACGAAGTGTAAGTCTATAGGCCTAGTCTACACTAACTTAGTCTGTCTGTCTGTCTGTCTGTCTGTCTATAGGCCTAGTCTACACTAACCTAGTCTGTCTATAGGCCTAGTCTACACTAACCTAGTCTGTCTATAGGCCTAGTCTACACTAACCTAGTCTGTCTAATAGGCCTAGTCTACACTAACCTAGTCTGTCTATAGGCCTAGTCTACACTAACAGTCTGTCTATAGGCCTAGTACCTACACTAAACCTAGTCTGTCTATAGGCCTAGTCTACACTAACCTAGTCTGTCTATAGGCCTAGTCTACACTAACCTAGTCTGATCTGTAGGCTTAGTCTACATTAAACCTAGTCTGTCTATAGGCCTAGTCTACACTAACCTAGTCTGTCTGTAGGCCTAGTCTACACTAACCTAGTCTGTCTGTAAGGCCTAGTCTACATTAACCTAGTCTGTCTATAGGCCTAGTCTACACTAAACCTAGTCTGTCTGTAGGCCTAAGTCTACACTAAACCTAAGTCCTGTCTGTCTGTCTGTCTGTCTGTCTGTCTGTCCTGTCTGTCTAATAGGCCTAGTCTAAACTAACCCTGTCTGTCTGGTCTGTCTGTCTGTCTGTCTGTCTGTCTATAGGCCTAGTCTACACAAACCTAGTCTGTCTATAGGCCTAGTCCTACACTAACCTAGTCTGTCTATAGGCCTAGTCTACACTAACCTAGTCTGGTCTATAGGGCCTAGTCTACACTAACCTAGTCTGTCTGTAGGCCTAGTCTACACTAACCTAGTCTGTCTGTAGGCCTAGTCTACACTAACCTAGTCCATCTGTAGGCCTAGTCTACACTAACCTAGTCTGTCTGTCTGTCTGTCTGTCTGTCTATAGGCCTAGTCTAAACTAACCCAGTCTGGTCTGTCTGTCTGTCTGTCTGTCTGTCTGGTCTGTCTATAGGCTTAGTCTACATTAACCTAGTCTGTCTATAGGCCTAGTCTACACTAACCTAGTCTGTCTGTAGGCCTAGTCTAACATAACCTAGTCTGTCTGTAGGCCTAGTCCTACATTAAACCTAGTCTGTCTATAGGCCTAGTCTACACTAACCTAGTCCTGTCTGTAGCCTAGTCCACACTAACTAGTCTCTGTCTGTCTGTCTGTCTGTCTGTCTGTCTGTCTGTCTGTCTATAGGCCTAGTCTAAACTAACCCTGTCTGTCTGTCTGTCTGTCTGTCTGTCTGTCTGTCCTGTCGTGTCTATAGGCCCTAAGTCTACACAAACCTAGTCTGTCTATAGGCCTAGTCTACACTACCTAGATCTGTCTATAGGCCTATCTAACAACCTAGTCTTGTCTATGCTAGTACTACACTACTAGTCTGTCTATAGGCCTAGTCTACAACTAACCTAGTCTGTCTGTAGGCTATTATAGGCTATCAAACTAACCTAATTTAGTATCTTAACTCTGATCTAGAATAGGCCTATAATGTCTTTACATTAACTAACGTGCTGTTTTTCTACTATTAAACTGGGGTACCTAGTCTGGAGGCTTATCTACAACCCTAGTCTGTTATAGGCCTAGTCTACACTAACCTGTCTGTCTGTAGGCCTAGTCTACACTAACCTAGTCTGTCTGTAGGCCTAGTCTACATAACCTAGTTTCTATAGGCCTAGTCTACACTAACCTAGTCTGTCTGTAGGCCTAGTCTACACTAACCAGTCTGGTCTGTCTGTCTGTCTGTCTGTCTGTCTGTCTGTCTGTCTGTCTATAGGCCTAGTCTAAACTAACCCTGTCTGTCTGTCTGTCTGTCTGTCTGTCTGTCTATAGGCCTAGTCTACACAAACCTAGTCTGTCTATAGGCCTAGTCTACACTAACCTAGTCTGTCTTTATAGGCCTAGTCTACACTAACCTAGTCTGTCTATAGGCCTAGTCTACACTAACCTAGTCTGTCTGTAGGCCTAGTCTACACTAACCTAGTCTGTCTGTAGGCCTAGTCTACACTAACCTAGTCTATCTGTAGGCCTAGTCCTACCACTAAACCTAGTCTGTCTGTCTGTCTGTCTGTCTGTCTATAGGCCTAGTCTAAAACTAACCCAGTCTGTCTGTCTGTCTGTCTGTCTGTCTGTCTGTCTGTCTATAGGCTTAGTCTACATTAACCTAGTCTGTCTATAGGCCTAGTCTACACTAACCTAGTCTGTCTGTAGCCTAGTCTACACTAACCTAGTCTGTCTGTAGGCCTAGTCTACATTAACCTAGTCTGTCTATAGGCCTAGTCTACACTAACCTAGTCTGTCTGTAGGCCTAGTCTACACTAACCTAGTCTGTCTGTCTGTCTGTCTGTCTGTCTGTCTGTCTGTCTGTCTGTCTGTCTGTCTGTCTATAGGCCTAGTCTAAACTAACCCTGTCTGTCTGTCTGTCTGTCTGTCTGTCTGTCTGTCTGTCTGTCTCATAGGCCTAGTCTACACAAACCTAGTCTGTCTATAGGCCTAGTCTACACTAACCTAGTCTGTCTATAGGCCTAGTCTACACTAACCTAGTCTGTCTATAGGCCTAGTCTACACTAACCTAGTCTGTCTGTAGGCCTAGTCTACACTAACCTAGTCTGTCTGTAGCCTAGTCTACACTAACCTAGTCTATCTGTAGGCCTAGTCTACACTAACCTAGTCTGTCTGTCCTGTCTGTCTGTCTATAGGCCTAGTCTAAACTAAACCCAGTCTGTCTGTCTGTCTGTCTGTCTTGTCTGTCTGTCTGTCTGTCTATAGGCCTAGTCTACACAAACCTAGTCTGTCTATAGGCCTAGTCTACACTAACCTAGTCTGTCTATAGGCCTAGTCTACACTAACCTAGTCTGTCTATAGGCCTAGTCTACACTAACCTAGTCTTGTCTGTAGGCCTAGTCTACACTAACATACGTCTGTCTGTCTGTCTGGTCTGTCTGTCCTGTCTGTTTTGTAGCCTAGTCTAAACTAACCCAGTCTG
>NW_019944503.1:51883-70174 GCF_002910315.2 Salvelinus sp. IW2-2015 | reverse complement strand
CATCTTTCTCTCTCTCCCTACCCTCTCTTTCTCTCTCTCCCATTGTCACTCTAATGTCGCTCAACCTTTTCACCTGTTACAGCAATAGTTTGCCACCTACTATCATCTCTACAGACATTTGGGAATTTCTGTGGATCTCCTAGATATCTTGGCTGAGGGTTAGCTCTATGGGGAGGCTTTCCTATTTAATATGCCTGGTCCTGGGGCTTTGAGTGTCTTTGTGTTCTGCCGAAAAGCTGATTATTTCACTAGGGCTGCTCGCTTTTCCCAGAACCCCCTGCAAAGCCAGTGGATCGGCCACTCCTCCTTGAGGTTCCATACTGGAGACGTTACCACAGAAACCTCACGTACAGTCACACAGGCATGTGTGTAGAGACACTCACACACACACATGCACAATGCCCTCAGTCAGTAGCCATTCTCTGAGAGGGACAGAGGAGAATAGACTGAGGAGAATATAGACTGTATTCCTGTAACAGGAGACTGTACTGCCTGTACAGAGCCATAATGGTACCCATGCCAGCTGCTGAGCGAATTGGGTGACAGTCATTGTGAAAAAACTGGATTCCGAAACTGGATTCCGCGGCTCCTGACAGCATGGAGGATGTGTTGTTATGTCTCAAGGCTCAACTGATTTACTGAGGGGATTTACTAGGTGTAAACCATTGGGGACAGACTCACAGTTGTCATTAGGCAGGGCAGAGTAGAGAAGAATAGTAAGTGGATGGTTGAGCCATAGACAATATAACAATTATGTCTTAACCATCCTCTAACTATTCTGCTCCACACTGCCTGATGAGAACTGACGACTGTGGTGTTCCATATCTATGGGTTGAGCCTTGTAGGGTAATAGCAAACTGTGCCCTTTCATAGAGGGCTGCATGGCCTGTCATTACTCTGCTAATCAACCCTCAGAGTCTGTGGGAACCCAGCCTCTCTACTATCCCTCCTCTCTGTTCCCACACACACAGTACCATGCCCAAGGCTAGACCCTCACACACACACATACACACATACACATACATACATACATATACACACACATACACACACATACACACACATACATACATATACACACACGTACACCAACACACGCATTACACAACATATACACACACACACAACACACCAAACATACACATACACACACACACACACACAACACACACACATACAGCACACATACACATATATACATACATATTACACACACACACACACACACACACACACACACACACACACACACACACACACACACACAACACACACACACACACACACACACACACACACACACACACAACACACACACACCACACACACACACCACACACACCACACACACAATCACATCAGATTCAGCCCGGCTAAACCATTACTCAGAACTCTGTTTTTTCTCTTCAAGCAAGACAAAGTAGCCTAAACCCCTAGCGCATACACACACACACACGACCACACAACACACACACACACACGCACACGAGCACACGCACACACACACACACATAAGAGGGATTGAGGTATGAGACAGTGTCTTTGGTGCCGTCCTGTAATCTCGTGCTGAAAGGTTCACTTCTTTGTTTATGCGGTAAGGGAAGGCCTCAGATACAGCCTCTCTAGTGGTGCCTAGGGGGGTGAGAGAGAGAGAGAGAGAGAAGATGAGAGAGAGAAGAGAGAGAGAGAGAGAGAGAGAGAGAGAGAGAGGAGAGAGAGAGAGAGAGAGAGAGAGAGAGAGAGAGAGAAGGAGAGATAGAGAGAGATTAGAGAGAAAGAGAGAGAGAGAGAGAAGAGAGAGAGAGACAGAGACAGAGACAGGAGAGAGACGATGACCCACTGTGGCCCTCTTTTACAGAGAGCTGCTAGTCCCAAGCAGTTAAAACAGGGAAGGCGTTCAAGCGGTATGTCTAAAATTTTGCGTATAGTGAGACCAAAATTAATCAAAACAGGAAGCATTTTATATCTGGTAGGAAAATTGATAGGGACATTATCTCAACAAAAGTAAAATGTCCTCCTGTGTGCTACCGTATATCGCCCAAATAGAAAACTCCATACTTTAATGACGTCAGCTTCTCCATCCTAGAGTGGAGATCAACCATTTCCAGACCCAGGGACATGTGACTAGTCTGTGGCAAACCTAAATGCCAGGAACTGGACAAGAATCAAAAAGAACATAAAACTTGACATCCCAATTAGAAATCTGGCCCTAAAAATTACTTCATCAGTTCTAGAACCCATTTCCCTCTATGGTTGTGAGTCTGCGGATCCACTAACCAACCAAGAATTCCCGAAATGGACAAACACATTATTGAGAGACTGCATGCAGGAATCAGCAAAAACACACTACCGGTCAAAAGTTTTTAAAAACACCTACTCATTCAAAAGGTTTCTTTAATTTTACTATTTTCTACATGTAGAATAATAGTGAAGACATCAAAACTATGAAATAACCACATATGAATCATGTAGTAACCAAAAAAGTGTTAAACAAATCCAAAATATATTTAATATTTAAGATTCTTTCATATAGCCACACTTTACCTTGATGACAGCTTTGGACAATCTTGTCACGTGCGCCGAATACAAACACGGGGTAGACCCTACAGTGAAAATCTTACTTACAAAGCCCTAACCAACATGCATTTTTTAAAGTAGAAAATAGGTATTAGGAAACAATAGATATTTAAAGAAATTTAAAAAAGTAAAAAGTAAAATGACAGTGAAAATTAACAGTTGCGAGGCTCGTATACAGGTGGTACCGTACAGAATCAATGGGAGGCTATAACAGGTGGTACCGGTACAGAAATCAAGTGGAGGCTTATACAAGGTGGTTGACCGGGTACAGAGTCAATGGGGAGGCTATATTACCAGGTGTACTGGTACAGAGTCAATTGTGGAGCTCTTATACAGTAAGTACCGGTACAGAGTCAATGTGGAGGCTATTATAAGGTAGTACTGAACAGTCAATGTGAGCTATATACAGGTGATAATCGGACAGAGTCAATGTGGAGGCTATATACAGGGGGTACTGGTACAGAGGTCAATGTGGAGGCTAATACAGGTGATACCGGTACAGAGTCAATGTGAGGGCTATATACAGTGCGGACGGTACAGAGTCCAATGTGGAGGCTATATACAGGTTACCAATATAGAGTCAATGTTGGAGGCCTATATACAGATATACTGATACAGAGTCATCGTGGAGGCTATTATACAGGGTTGATATCCGGTACAGAGTCAATGATGGAGCTATATACAAGGTGGTACTGGTACAGAGTCAATGGAGCTCTATAACAGGTTGTTATAACGGTACAGATTTCAATGTGGAGGCTTCTATACAGGTGGTATCGGTACAGAGTCAATGTGGAGGCTACTATTACAGGTGGTACTGGTACAAGATTCAATGTTGGAGGTCTATACAGGTGGTACCGGTCTAGAGGTCATGTGAGGTCCTACATAACGGTGGTATGGGACAGAGTCAATGTGAGAGGCTCCTATACAGTGGTATCGTACAGTAGTCAATGTGGAGCTCTATACCAGGTGGGTATAAACTACAGAGGGTTCAATGTGGAGCTCTATACAGTATCAGGTTACAGATCAATTAGTGAGGCTCTATACAGGTGGTATCGGTACAGAGTCAATAGTGCGAGGCTCTATACAGGGGTATCGACAGAGTCAATGTGGAGCTCATACAGATGCGGCTTTTACTTATATATTGTTACATCTCGGTATTGATATAATTTATTCTATGTCCTATTATGATATGTGTCTATCATCTATATTATATTTTAATCTTTATTTGTTTGTGTCTTTCTTTGAATTCTATTACGTCTTATCTTTATAATATATAGTTTTTTCTGAGTCGTTATGTTTGTTATATTGCTTGTATTACTGTTTAATAACTCTTATTTTCTGTTCTTGAGTTTTTTGCCACCTGCTCATTCATTTCGTTATCATATTATTGTATGTATTGATTTAAACTGGTGCGAGGGTTTTATGCATGCATCCTTTAGTCTGCTGTCGTCAGTTTACAGAGAGTTCACAATGTGGAGGGGGCGCTAACACAGGTCGGGTACTTGGTACAGAGTCAATGTGGCAGGCTCTATACAAGGTATATAGCCGAGTCGGTATCAAGTACAGAGGTCAAGTGAGCCATAATACAGTGTATCGGAGTACAGAGTCAATGTGTAGGCTAATACCACAGTAATACAGGTACCTACTACTCTGATGACCGGACCGAATCCGATATATCCTACTGCATTGAGCTCATGCTATATATGTCACGATACCGGATGTGTAATATCCCAACATTGACTCTGTACCGAACCACCTGGTATCGGTTAACAGAGTCAATGTGTATTAAGCGGTCATCGTATACCTCCACACAGTTTGACTCTGTAACCGGTACCCCTGTATTACTAGCCTCCACATTGACTCGTACCCGTTACTACCTGTATAGAGCCTCACAGACTCTATATCGGCTACTAGAACTCACCCTGTAATTAGAGCTCCGTATGCCACATTTTGTCTTCGTAACCTTAACTACCTAGATCTAGAGCCTTTTCTAGCCTAAAATCTTGAACTCACAGAGTCAATGTTAGGAGCCCATAACTACACTTGTATATTAGCCTCCAGTGGTGGATCACGTACAGAGTAAGCCCTCAACCATAGCTGCGAGGCGTATAGAAGCCTCCAACTACAAGGTCGTGACGTTACTGGTCCAGATTCTAATGTGGAGCTATGATATTACAGCCTCCATCCCAATTGACTCTGTACCGATACCACCGGTTGATGATAGCCTCTTCCAACATTGACTCTTTGATACCAAGGTACCACCCTGTGAATCGTAGAAGCCTCCACATGACTCTTGACCGATACCACGTAGTATAGCCTCCACTAATGATACCGTCAGACTGTGTCAAATTTCGTAGTGACTACCGCTGCTAATATATAGCCTCCACATTGAGTCTGTAACTACATGATCCACTGGTAGCGCAAGTACATCCACTCAAGCTGATGGCTAGTATTATCAGGTATACTGTGATACCTCACAATTCAACTCGACCTGTATATAGCCTCCAATGTGGACTCTGTATCGCAATACACCCAGTATATAGCCTCACATTGTTATACAAGTCTGTACTCGTGTGTACCACCTGTGTATGCCTCCCATTTGACCTCTGTATCATAACTGACCGTAGATTAATTCCAACCCATTGACTCTGTATCCAGTACCTGATCACATGGAGCTGCTATATATAATAGCTCCACATTGAGTCTGTACTTATACAGTGTCTATTACCGCGAGTACAGTAGTATATAGTCAACTGCTGCACGATCGGCATACTTACTACAGATACCGATAACCAACCTGTATTATAGCCGGTGCTATCACACATTGACCCTCTCCCTGTATACACCGATACTCAATTGGAGGCCTTTTACCACCTGTTTATACCAGTATATAGCCTCCCATTACTCGGTGTGACTAACCTGTTATTAAGCCTCCACGTTGATCGTGGGTAATACCTTAATTAATAATGTAATATCTTAACCATTGGATCTCATGTGGAGGCTAATTATACAGTATATCTGATATACAGATTCAACCTGTGGAGGCAACTATATACACAGGAATGTCGGACCTAGTATGCTCCTGATACAAGGTCAATGTGGATGGCTATTATACAGGTACTTAAGGTAACTGGTTGCTCGGAAGCAGGTACCGACGTCCGAGACCAATGTGGAGGCCTATTACCTACAGTATACTAATACAAAGAGTCAATTGTAGCATATCATACAGGTGGTATCTGTGATTACAGAGTCAATGTGGGAGGGCTCAATCTTACAAGAACTTACTGTATGAGTAGCGTACCAAGCTACAGACTCAAATGGGAGGCTATATTACAGGTAGTACTGATACAGAGTCAATGTGGAGGCTATATACATGGTTATCAGGGTACAGAGTCAATGTGGAGGTCTCTGACATGGTTGGTACCGGTACAGAGTCAATGTGGAGGCCTAATTTAAGTGGCATCGTACAGCAGGTCAAGTGTGAGAGGCTATACTACCAGGTGGTACCGGTACAGAGCATACTGTGGAGGCTATATAACAGGTGTATCGGTACAGAGTCAATGTGAGAGGCTATATACGGTGGTATCGACAGAGTCAATAGTAGAGGCTTCTATACAGGTCGGTACCGGACAGACTCAATGTGAGAAGGCTCTATACAGTGGGGTCACCGATATAGAGTCCAATGTGGAGCTCTTATACCAGTAGTACCGGTACAGAGTCAATTGGAGGCTATAATACAGTGCGTACCGGTACAGAGTCAATGTGCAGTTCTATACAGGTGGGATCCGTACAGAGTCAACGAATCTTTTATTGCGAGGATAGTACACATCGTATCGTACAGAGTCAATGGGAGGCTATATTACATGTGGTTATACCGGTACAGAGTCAATGGTTGGAGCGCTCTAATACAGGTGGTACGGTACAGAGTCAATGTGGAGCGCTATATACAGTGGTAATCGGTACAGAGTCAATGTGGAGTGCTAGTATGACAGGGGTACCGAATACAGAGTCAATTGTGAGCTATATACAGGTCGACCTATCGGCACAGTAGTCAATGTGGAGGCGTCTATACAGTTTGTACCGATACAGAGTCAATGTGGATTGCTATATACAGGTGTACCGGTTTACCAGAGTCAATGTGAGGCAATACAGGGTACCAGTATAGAGTCATTGTGGAGGCTAATTACAGTGTATCGGCTACAGAGTCAATGTGGAGGGCTATATACAGGTGGTACCGTCATATTAGATCATGTGGAGGCTATATACAGGTCGCGCCGTACCGACAGAGTCAATGTGGAGCTCTATACAGTGTACCGACTACAGAGTCAATGTGGAGCTATATACAACCGCGGACCGTACAGAGTCAATGTGAGGCTATATACAGGTCTTCTTGTACGCGATGATAGAGTCAATGTGGAGGCTATATACAGTCTTTGTATCGGTACAGAGTCAATGTTGGAGGCTAATACAGGTGGTACTGGTAACAGAGTCCAATGTGAGGCACTATATACAGTGTACCGGTACAGACTTAATGTGGAGGCTATATACAGTGTGTACCAGTAAGACTCTAATTGAGTATATACAGGTAGGTTTCGACAGAAGTCAATGTAGAGGACTCTTATACAGGTAGAACGGTACATACTCAATGTGGAGGCCTCTATACAGGTGGTACCGGATATAATTCAATGATGGGGCTCTATACAAGTCAGTACCGGTACAGAGTCAATGTGGAGGCTATATACAGGTGTGGTACGGTACAGAGTCAAGTGGAGCTCTAACAGGTGGTATCGGTTACAGAGTCAATGTGGAGGCTATATCCAGGTGTACCCGGATAAAGAGTCAATTGGCAGAGCTATATACAGTGTACGGTACAATCAAATGTGGCAGGGCTCTATTACAGTGGTATCGCGTAACAGAGTCAATGTGGAGGCTCCTATACAGGTGGTATCGGTACGAGTCAATGTGGAGGCTCTATACAGTAGGTATCGGTACAGAGTCAATGTGGAGGCTCTATACAGGTCGTATCGTTACAGAGTCAATGTGGAGCTCTATTAAGGTGTATCCTAGTACAGAGTCAATGTGGAGGCTATATTACAGTGTACTGTACAGAGTCAATGTGGAGGCTCTATACAGGTAGTATCGCGTACAGAGTCAATGTGGAGCTATATACAGGTTATCGTACAGATCCAATGTGGAGGCTATATACAGGTGTACCGGATACAGAGTCAATCGTGGAGGCTATATACAGGTGGATATCGTACAGAGTCAATGTGGATGGCTCTATACAGGTGGTACGGTACAAGTCAATGTGGAGGCTCTATACAGGGTCGTGGTATCGATACAGATCAATGTGGAGTCCTTATAGTACAGGGTGATATCGGTACAGAGTCCAATGTGGAGGCTTATTATTACAGTGGTACTGTACAGAGCAATGTTGGAGGCTATTACAGGTGGTATCGGTACAGAGTCAATGGGGAGGCTATATACAGGTGTACCAGTTACAGACTCAATGTGAGGCTATATACAGGTAGTACTGATACAGAGTCAATGTGGAGGCTGGATATATAACAGTTATCGGTTACAGAGTCCAATGTGGAGGCTATATACAGATGTATTCGTTACAGAGTCAATGTGTGAGGCTATATACAGGTTGGTATCGGTACAGAGTACAATGTGGAGGCTATATACATGGTACCAGTACAGGACTCAATGTGGAGGCTATATACAAGGTTAGTACTGATACAGATCCATGTGGAGGCTATATACAGGTAGTACTGATACAGAGTCAATTGAAGCTATATACAGTGGTACCAGTACAACTCAATGTGGAGGCTATATAAGGTAGTACGATCACAGATTCAAATGTGGAGGCTATTGACAGGTGTAATCGGTACGAGTCAATGGGAGGCCTCTCTACAGGTGTGGTACCGGTACAGAGTCAATTGTAGGCTATATCTACAGGGTGGTATCGGTAACAGAAGTCAATGTTGGAGCTAGTATACAGGTGGTATCGTACAGAGGTCAATGTGGGAGCTATATACAGGTAGGTATCGGTACAGATCAATTGGAGGCTATATACAGGTGGTTATCCGGTACAGAAGTCCATGTAGAGGCTCGTATAAACAGTGGTACTTGCGACAACTCATGTGAGCTCTATACAGGTGGTACCGATATAGAGCAAATGTGGAGGCTCTATACAGGTAGTACCGCGTACAAGATCAATGTGGAGCTATTACAGGTGCGTACCGGTTACAGAGTCAATGTGGAGGCTCTATACAGGTCGATCGGTACAGAGTCAATGGGAGCTATATTACAGTGGTATCGGTACAGAGTCAATGTGGAGGCTATATACAGGTGGTTACCGTACAGAAGTCAAGTGGAGGCTCTATACAGGTGTATCGGTACAGAGTCAAGTGGAGCATATACAGGTGGATCGTACAGATCGAATGTGAGTGCCTATAATACAAGGTAAGTACATTACAGAGTCAATTTGGAGGCTATATACAGTGGTATCGGTACAGAGTCAAGTGGAGGCTCTTACAGTGTACGATACAGAGTCAATGTGGATGCTATATACAGGTACCGGCTACAGAGTCAATGTGGAGGCTATATACAGGTACAGGTACCGATATAGATCGATTGTGGAGGCTATATAACAGGTGGTATCGGACAGATCAATGTGGAGGCCTATATCACAGGTGGTTACCGAGTATAAGAGTCAATTGGAGGCTATATACAAGGTGCGGTACCGGTACAGAGTCAATGTGGAGGCTCTATACAGGTGGTACGATACAGATCAATGTGGATGCGATTACAGGTGGTACCGGACAAGTCAATGTGGAGGTATATACAGGTGTACCGATATAGAGGTCAATGTGGAGATCATAATATACAGGTGGTATCGTACAGAGTTCAATGGTGGAGGCTATAACAGTGTACCGATTATAGAGTCAATGTGGAGGCGTATATACAGTGGTTACCGGGTTACAGAGTCAATGCTGGAGGCTATAAACAGGAGGTACTGGTACGAGAGTCCAATGTGGAGGCTATATACAGGTGTACTGGTTACAGATCAATGTGGAGGCTATATACAGTGGTACCGATATAGAGTCAATGTGGAGGCTATATACAGGTGGTACCGGTACACGACGTCAATTGTGGAGGCATATACAGGTGGTATCGTACAGAGTCAATGTGAGTGTTACGTTCGTCGTTAAATGGAGACCAAGGTGCAGTGTTGTTAGGCCGACATTTCCTTTAAATTTAAAAATGTCCACAAAAAAAAAAACGCCCAAAAAATAAAACCAAACTCAACGAACGTTAAAGCTAGGAGTGCAAAACACATGCAACACAAACAGACAAAGATCCCACAGACAGAAAGTGAGGAAAAAAGAGCTGCCTCATCAATCAGAAGCACAAACGAAGAACACTGCCTCTGACTGGAACCATACGTCGGCCCAAAAACAAAGAAATAACAACATAGAATGCCCCACCCCAATTCACCCACCCTGACCTAACCAAATAGAGAAATAACGGCTCTAAGGTCAGGCCGTGACAGCCTTCCTCTGACACGGCCATGGTTGTAGATGGCAGGCAGCTTAGCCCCAGTGATGTACTGGGCCGTGCGCATTACCCTCTGTAGTGCCTTGCGGTCGGAGGCCGAGCAGTTGCCGGCAGTGATGCGACCAGTCAGGATGCTCTCGATGTTGCAGCTGTAGAACATTTTGAGGATCGGAAGACCCATGCCAAATCTTTTCAGTCTCCTGAGGGGGAATATGTTTTGTCGTGCCCTCTTCACGACTGTCTTGGTGTGTTTGGACCATTCTAGTTTGTTGTTGATGTGGACACCAAGGAACTTGAAGCTCTCAACCTGCTCAAGAAAAGAGCCGTTAAATTCTGCAACCACCTAAGAGGAAGCAATTCCCGAACCTTCCATAACAAAGCCATCACCTATAGAGAGATGAACCTGGAGAAGAGTCCCCTAAGCCAGCTGGTTCTGGGACTCTGTTCACAAACACCAACAGACCCCACAGAGCCCAGGACAGCAACACAATTAGACCCAACCAAATTCTGAAAAAGCAAAAAGATAACTATTTGTCTCACTGGAAAGAATCAACCAAAAAACTGAGCAAATTGGAATACTATCTGGCCCTAAACAGAGAATACACAGTGGCTAAATACCTGACCACTGTGACTGACCCCAAATTATGGAAAAGCTTTGACTATGTACAGACTCAGTGACCATAGCCTTGCTATTGAGAGAGGTCGCCATAGGCAGAGAGCGAAGACAGGCTATGTGCACACTGCCCACAAAATGAGGTGGAAATTGAGCTGCACTTCCTAACCTCCTGCCCAATGTATGACCATATTAGAAACACATATTTCCCTCAGATCACACAGATCCACAAAGAATTTGAAAACCTCCAACATTAAACTCCCATATCTGTTTGGCAAAATATCACAATGTGCAATCCGGGTAGCAAGATTTGTGAACCGTTGCCATGAGGAAAGGGCAACCAGTGAAGAACAAATAACATTGTAAATACCCTCAATATTTATCTGTTTATTTATCTTCCCCCACTATTCGTACTACTAATATTTGCATATTGCTAAAACACTGTATATAGCTGATAATATAACAATTGACATGTCTTTATCTTTCTGAAACCTTTTTGAGTGCAATGTCTACTGTTCATTTCTAGTCGTTTTTAGTTGATGTTGTTAAATTTGATTMTTCTAGGCCTCCCGGGTGGTGCAGTGGTCTAAGGCACTGCATCACAGTGCCACCAGAGACTCTGGGTTCGAGCCCAGGCTCTGTTGCAGCCGGCCGCGACCGGGAGGTCCATGGGGCGACGCACAATTGGCCTAGCGTTGTCCGGGTTAGGGAGGGTTTGGCCGGTAGGGATATCCTTGTCTCATCATGCACTAGTGACTCCTGTGGCAGGCTGGGCAGGCTGGGCGCAGTGCACGCTGACCAGGTTGCTAGGTGTATGGTGTTTCCTCTGACACATTGGTGCGGTTGGATGCGTGCTGTGTTAAGAAGCAGTGTGGCTTGATTGGGTTGTGTTTCAGAGGATGCATGTCTCTCCCGAGCCTGTATAGGAGTTGTAACGATGAGACAAGACAGTAACTACTAACAATTGGATACCATGAAATTGGGGGGTAAAAATATATATATAKTACATTTGTGTATATTTCATTAGCTTTTTTACAAGGCAACAAGGCAAGGCAACAAGGCAAGTCAGTTAAGAACAAATTATTATTCACAATGACGGCCTACCCCTGGCCAATCCCGGACGACACTGGGCCAATTGTGCGCCGCCCTATGGGACTCCCAATCATATTCCTCCCCTCCCTCTTTCTCCCTCTCTGCTCTCTATCCTCCTATTCCTCCACCTCCCTCTTTCCTCTCTCTCTCTCTCTCTCTCTCTGCTCTCTGTCCTCCTATTCCTCCACTCCCTCTTCTCTCTCTCTATCCTCCTATTCCTCCTATTCCTCCCTCTCTCTGTCTCTGCTCTCTTCTCTTTAATGAAAGTGGAGCGAGGCGCGGGTCCCCTGCTGTAAGGAGATAAATCTACAATAGATGATGGGCCAAATAGTTAAGTATACCAGACAGCAACCAGGGCCACATAGTTAGTTTACCAGACAGCAACAGGGCCACATAGTTAAGTATACCAGACAGCATGCAGGGCCACATAGTTAAGTTTACCAGACAGCACCAGGGCAGATAGTTGAGTATACCAGACAGCAAACCAGGGCCACATAGTTAAGTTTACCAGACAGCAACCAGGGCCAGATAGTTGAGTATACCAGACAGCAACCAGGGCCACATAGTTGAGTATACCAGACAGCAACCAGGGCCACATAGTTAAGTATACCAGACAGCATCCAGGGCCACATAGTTAAGTTTACCAGACAGCAACCAGGGCCAGATAGTTGAGTATACAGACAGCAACCAGGGCCACATAGTTAAGTATACCAGACAGCAACCAGGGCCATATAGTTAAGTATACCAGACAGCATCCAGGGCCATAATAGTTAAGTATACCAGACAGCATCCAGGGCCATTAGTTAAGTGTACCAGAAGCATCCAGGGCCATATAGTTAGTATACCAGAGCAGCAACCAGGGCCATATAGTTAAGTATACCCAGACAGCATCCAGGGCCATATAGTTAAGTATACCAGACAGCATCCAGGGCCATATAGTTAAGTGTACCAGACAGCATCCAGGGCCATATAGTTAAGTATACCAGACAGCAGCCAGGGCCATAATAGTTAAGTATCCAGACAGCATCCAGGGCCACATAGTTAAGTATACCAGACACATCCAGGGCCACATAGTTTAAGTATACCAGACAGCACCAGGGCCATATAGTTAGTATACCAGACAGCAACCAGGCCATATAGTTAAGATACCCAGTGGGGTTCTAGCTTGTATGGCTTCCTGGTGGTGTGTAAAATGAGTACGATGGGAGACAGAGTGCTGGTTTTAAGTGCATGGCGCAGCGGTGTTTACTTGGCAAAGGACCACAGGAGGAGGCAGGTAGCTGGGTCCAGGGGCAGGCAGAAGGTCATACACAGAAATCAAAAATGCAACAGTACAGGCAGGGAAAAGGCTAGTAATGTAGTCAGGGAGATCAGGCAGAGGTTGACGACAGGAAATCTGATAGGCAAAAGTACAGGCAGGGAATAGGCAAAAATAAGTTGTTAGTGAGGATGGCCAAAAACTACGAATACACGGGGGACTAATATGGAAATAATCAAAGCTTCCAAATAGAATGTGTAAAAAGAAAAATCCTCACAATGATCGGGGTGCAAAGAACTGAACTAAATAGTGTGTGATATGACATACAGGTGTGTGAACAGGTGATCAGAATTCAGGTAATTGGGATCTGGAGAGTGAGCTGTGTTCAGGGGATCTATTGTGTTTGAGAGTGTGAGCTGGAAAGTGGCTGGAAAGTGAGCTGCGTTCAGGGATCTTATGTGTTTGAGAGTGTGAGTTGGAAGCAGACGCTTCTGTGTGTGTGTGTGTGTGTGTGTGTGGTGTGTGTGTGTGTGTGTGTGTGTGTGTGTGTGTGTGTGTGTGTGTGTGTGTGTGTGTGTGTGTGTGTGGTGTGTGTGGTGTGTGTGTGTGTGTGTGTGGTGTGTGGTGTGTGTTTGTGTGCGCGTGGGTGCGTGCGTGCGTGCGTGCGTGCGTGTGTAGACGCAGCTAATTAGCCTAGCAGCCAGTTTACGTACAGTAACTCAAAGAACACTTGAAATGGTTGAGGTATTGTTGTGTTTTGTGGGACAGGCCTGTTACAATATGTGTCTGTGTATATCCAGCATTAAGTGAGTGGTGTATGTAGCAGTGTGTCCGAGTTGTTTAAATCATTGTACTGTATGCGCACACGTACGTGAAATCACAGTGGTGCCGTGTGTGTTATTCTTGGCAGTAGTAGTGGTGGGGACCATGCTATCTCCTTTCCACACTATGTTTCCTGTTCAGACATGCACTCTCACAAAGGGGTGGAGTACTTCATAATGTAGCTGAGTCAGCTTTTCAAACTTTAACTTTTTGTCCTCTTTAGCCCAGAGCTAGAAACATTAGGAGGCCCCATAGCCCTTGGCTAGGCTCTGCTCCATCTACTATTTATTTAACTAGGCAAGTCAGTTAAGAACAAATTCTTATTTACAATGACAGCCTAGGAACAGTGGGTTAACTGCCTTGTTCAGGGGGAGAACAACAGATTTTTACCTTGACAGCTCGGGATTTGATATAGCAACCTTTCGGTTACTAGCCCAACACTCTAACCACTAGGCTACCTGCCGCCCCTAAAGCCTAAAGCCTCCACTATCTCTCGCACAGCCCTGGGCCACAGGCTCTGCTGGGAATACAGCACTGGGCCTGACTGTCTGCTCAGAGTAAAGAAAGGTCTACCTCAATGCTAACCAGACTGCATGCATACATACATTATGAAACATGTCCAGTCCACTGTGAATTGATATGCTGCTCTATACTGACTGTCCCATCCTGCGTGTGTGTGTGTGTGTGTGTGTGTGTGTGGTGTGGTGTGTGTGTGTGTGTGTGTGTGTGTGTGTGTTGTGTGTGTGTGTGTGTGTGTGTGTGTGTTGTGTGTGTGTGTGTGTGTGTGTGTGTGTGTGTGTGTGTGGTGTGTGGTGTGTGTGTTTCCAGGCCCAGCACAGGGACTCGTTCGTCCAGGAGCGCTATGGCCAGTATGACCTCAGTGACCCCTTCCTGGCCCTGCAGCGGGATAGCCAGACCATGGATGACTGGTCCCCTTCAGACCCCCAGGGCAGCGTGGTGGGGCCCAACCCTCTGGCTGTGCTGAAGCTGGTCATGGCCCACTGCAAAAGGATGCAGGAGAGGATGATGGGACAGCTGGCAGCCGCAGAGAGCAGACACAGGAGGGTAAGGGCGTTCTTACACACACCCTCTCTCCCAGACCAGTGTGTGTGTTGTGTGTGTGTGTGTGTGTGTGTGTGTGGTGTGTGTGTGTGTGTGTGTGTGTGTGTGTGTGTGTTGTGTGTGGTGTGTGTGTGCGTGTGCGTGTGCGTGCGTGTGCGTGAGAGAGGATAATGCTGCCCAGCCCCAGTCTTTGTTCCCGGCTGTGGTTGGGTGCTGGAGCTGGCACTCAGGCTGACACAATGAGCCTGTTGTCTCTTCTCCAGATTTCCAACACACCGGAAGGACAGGCATACTGTAGCCACACCCAGCCCAGAGAGAGAGAGAGATGGACCCACGTGTGGCCCTCTATGTTACAGAGAGCTAGTAGTCTACCGGGAGTAAGGGGGGGAGGGGGAGACCCCACAGAGCCTCAGGACAGCAGCACAATTAGACCCAACCAAATCATGAGAAAACAAAAAGAGATTACTTGACACATTGGAAAGAATTAACAGAAAAAACTGAGCAAACTAGAATGGTATTTGGTCCTAACAGAGAGTACACAGTGGCAGACTGTATTATTTTGAAACTTTTGTGTGTGTAATGTTTACTGTTCATTTCTGATTGTTTATTTCACCTTTGTTTATTATCTATTTCACTTGCTTTAGCTATGTGGCCAATAAAGCCCTTGTGAATTGAATTGAATTGGAATTGAGAGAGAGAGAGAGAGGGAGAGAGGGAGAGAGGGAGAGAGGGAGAGAGAGAGAGAGAGAGAGAGAGAGAGAGAGAGAGAGAGAGAGAGGAGAGAGAGAGAGAGAGAGAGAGAAGAGACAGACAGACAGACAGACAGACAGACAGACAGACAGACAGACAGACAGACAGACAGACAGACAGACAGACAGGACAGACAGAAGACAGACAGACAGACAGAGACAGAGAGGAGGAGTTTGATTAATGGTGTTTTTCACTGGGTGAAAGTTGATCGTAATGGTGTTTTGCACTGGGTGAAAGTTGATTGCATTGGTTTTGGAACCAGGCTGCCTCCGGGTGTGAGCCAGGTACCCCGTTCAAAGCCCAAGGCCAAGTCGTCTCAAAACAAAGTGACGTAGCATAATTGAATCCGCCCAATGTGTTATTTTTTGTGATCTGTGATCTGATTGGTCCTCCACTGTTTGATTGGCAGGTGATTGCAGATCTGGAGGAGGAGAAGCACCGACGCACTAGAGTCGGCGCAGGATGATGATGTCACCGTCATGCTGGAGAAGGAGAGGGGAAACTACTGCACCAGGTGGTGTGTGTGTGTGTGTGTGTGTGTGTGTGTGTGTGTGTGTGTGTGTGTGTGTGTGTGTGTGTGTGTGTGTGTGTGTGTGTGTGTGTGTGTGTGTGTGTGTGTGTGTGTGTGTGTGTGTGTGTGTGTGTGTGTGTGTGTGTGTGTGTCTAAGACAAAATCAGAGTAAGAAGAGGGACTGTTGAACATCAGGCGAAGAATCTTTGACAGACAAGCACGTCTGTGTCTGTGAACACACTCTCCTCCCACCTCTCTCCTCCTCTCCCTTCTCTGTGTCCCCATGGCCCCCACACTACTAGCTGATTGAAGTCCCTGTGAGTAGCCTCAGTTCTCTCTGACTGGGGTCTATTGTGTATCTCAGTGGGGTTGAGGAGTCTAGGCCGACACACAGCACACAACACAGACACAACAACACACACACAGGCTGGGCGGCTCCATAGGAAACAAGGAGGAAGAGGCTATTGTTCAGCTGACCGCAGCCCGGGGCCCAGGAAAGCTGAGATAATGACTGTCCCTGACCAATCAAGGTCTCACACACACACACACACACACACACACACACACACACACACACACCACACACACACACACACACACCACACACACACACACCACACACACACACACACACACACACACACACACACCCTTACATAAATAGAGGCTTCCTGAGGGGTCCCTCTCTGTGTGTGTGTGTGTGTGTGTGTGTGTGTGTGTGTGTGTGTGTGTGTGTGTGTGTGTGTGTGTGTGTGTGTGTGTGGTGTGTGTGTGTGTGTGTGTGTGTGTGTGTGTGGTGTGTGTGTGTGTGTGTGTGTGGTGTGTGTGTGGTGTGTGTGTGTTTGTACAAGTACTGTGTTGATGTTTTCCTGCCTCTGTTTCTGTAGAATCTGCAATGTTCCCAACGGAGTCTGTGATGTTTTTTCATTAACTTTTCATATTACACTCTAATGATTGATTCTGATATGAACGTCACTTGAACAGCACATGGCACTTTCAGAACAGTTGTTTTGGGATGATCCAATTTGCGTTTTCTTTAAAAGCTTACCCTTACCCCTTTTTCAGTAGAAAAAGACAGAAATATAAAGTAAATATTTAATGTGGAATATAATGATGCAGGAGTACAGTCGTGGCCCAACATTTTGAGAATGACACAAATATACATTTTCACAAAGTCTGCTGCCTCAGTTTGTATGATGGCAATTTGCGTATACTCCAGAATGTTATGAAGAGTGATCAGATGAATTGCAATTAATTGCAAGTCCTCTTTGCCATGCAAATGAACTGAATCCCCAAAAACATTTTCACTGCATTTCAGTCTGCCACAAAAGGACCAGCTGAAATCATGTCAGTGATTCTCTCGTTAACACAGGTGTGAGTGTTGACGAGGACAAGGCTGGAGATCACTCTGTCATGCTGATTGAGTTCGAATAACAGACTGTGAGCTTCAAAAGGAGGGTGGTGCTTGGAATCATTGTTCTTCCTCTGTCAACCATGGTTATTTGCACAAAAAGGGTTTCACGGGCAAGGATATTGCTGCCAGTAAGATTGCACCTAAATCATCAATTTATCGTATCATCAAGAACTTCAAGAGAGGCGGTTCAATTGTTGTGAAGAAGGCTTCAGGGCGCCCAAGAAAGTCCAGCAAGCGCCAGGACCGTCTCCTAAAGTTGATTCAGCTGCAGGATCTGGGCACCACCAGTACAGAGCTTGCTCAGGAATGGCAGCAGGCAGGTGTGAGTGCATCTGCACGCACAGTGAGGCAAAGACTTTTGGAGGATGGCCTGGTGTCAGAAGGGCAGCAAAGAAGCCACTTCTCCCCAGGAAACATCAGGGACAGACTGATATTCTGCAAAAGGTACAGGGATTGGACTGCTGAGGACTGGGGTAAAGTCATTTTCTCTGATGAATCCCCTTTCCGATTGTTTGGGCATCCGGAAAAAAGCTTGTCCGGAGAAGACAAGGTGAGCGCTACCATCAGTCCTGTGTCATGCCAACAGTAAGCATCCTGAGACCATTCATGTGTGGGGTTGCTTCTCAGCT
>NW_019944503.1:39913-51691 GCF_002910315.2 Salvelinus sp. IW2-2015 | reverse complement strand
AAGGGAGTGGGCTCACTCACAATTTTGCCTAAGAACACAGCCATGAATAAAGAATGGTACCAACACATCCTGCGAGAGCAACTTCTCCCAACCATCCAGGAACAGTTTGGTGACGAACAATGCCTTTTCCAGCATGATGGAGMACCTTGTCATAAGGAAAAGTGATAACTAAGTGGCCCGGGGAACAAAACATCGATATTYTGGGTCCATGGCCAGGAAACTCCCCAGACCYTAATCCCATTGAGAACTTGTGGTCAATCTTCAAGAGGCGGGGAGACAAACAAAACCCCACAAATTTTGACAAACTCCAAGCATTGATTATGCAAGAATGGGCTGCCATCAGTCAGGATGTGGCCAAGAAGTTAATTGACAGCATCCCAGGGCGGATTGCAGAGGTCTTGAAAAAGAAGGGTCAACACTGCAAATATTGACTCTTTGCATCAACTTCATGTAATTGTCAATAAAAGCCTTTGACACTTATGAAATGCTTTTAATTATACTTCAGTATTCCATARTAACATCTGRCAAAAATATCTAAAGACACTGAAGCAGCAAACTTTGTGGAAATTAATATTTATGTCATTCTCAAAACTTTTGGGCACGACTGTACTGCATGTGTATCTCAYTCTGCAGTATTTGGGGTGGAGGTATATCTCCACTCTCCTAGACTCTGACACCTCCATGTGGTCAGACGAGAAAACTGCTCAAATATGTCACTCGTGTGCCTTACATTTTAGTCATTTAGCACAGTGTTTTACAACCGTGGTCCTCCAGTACCCCCAACAGTAATCGCTTTTATTGTAACCCTTGACAAGCACACCTGGTTCAACTTGTCAACTAATCATCAAGCTTTCAATGAGTTGAGTAAAGTGTGTTTGTCCAGGGGTACAATGAAACTGTGTACTGTTGGGGGTACTGGAGAACCAGGGTTGGAAAACACTCATTTAGTAGACACTGATATCCAGAGTGACGTACAGTTAATGCATTCATCTTAAGATACTGTAGCTAGGTGAGACAACAACATATCACAGTCGTAGTAAGTACATTTGTCCACAAATAAAGAAGTTATCAGCAAAGTCAGTGTGAATAGGAAAATACACCTACAGGTATGCATGCGCCTATCTGGGGAACAAAATGTGCTAAGGGAAGTTGAAAGTTGAAATATCAACCTCTATCTCTCTGTGTGTTTCTAGTTGGAGGTGGAGCGTGCAGCAGTGCGTAGGCTGCAGAGGGAGCAGGAGAGGGCAGTAGGCCTGGCAGAGGAAACTCTGTCCCAGCAGCAGCAGTTGTCCTCGGACCTAACCCTGGAGCTCCAGAGAACCACCAGCCAGGCCCTGGAGGAGGCCCAGAGAGTCAGCCAGCTCCGTCTGCAACTTCAGGAGGAGAGCTGTACTTCAGAGAGCCTGAGGGGGGCCCTGGAAGCGGAGAAGGGCAGAGCAGCGCAGCTTGAGGCCAGAGCAGAAAGCCAGCTGGCTGAGTTTGACACAGAGAGGGAACAGTTAAGAGCCAGGATCAGACGAGAAGAGGAGAGGAGCAAGGGGCTTGAGAGAGAAGTGGAGGAGCTGAGGAGGAGGTTGGAGGCAGCAGGAGAGGAAGGAATGGTTAGGAAGGCGCAGGAGACTGCGGTGAAGGAGGTGAAGGAGGTGAAGGAGGTGAAACAGTCTCCTTCAAAGATAGCATCAGTGGCGGCATCAGTGGCGGCGTCAGTGGCGGCGTCAGTGGCGGCGGTGTCCTCCTCGAGCCAGACAGAGCCTGATGGGATGGCAAGCGTCGACCCTAAAGTGACCCCTGTCTCAAAGGTCAACGGGCATCACCCTAACCCTCCGCGGGACACTGACCCCCCTCAGGAGGGCGGGGCTGTGGAGAACGGTGGGGTAGAGAGCGAGTCCAGAGCAAGTCTTCCCTCCCCTCTCCACCCTCACCCTCCTCACCCCCACTGCCAACCTCACCCTAACCTCTCCCCCTCCAGCACGGCCTCCTCCTCCCTCTCCTCCTCCCCCATCTCCTCCCCCACGCTGGCTAAGCGTCTGGTCAGCCCCGGTGGCTTCCACACGTCCTCCTACCAGGCTGGAGTCAACCAGCGCTTCCACGCCGCCAGGCATAAGTTCCAGGTGCAGGCTGAGCAGGAGCAGCTCCAGCAGGGTAGCACGGCTCCCCTCTCCCCCCGGGACCTGTCCCCTACCACCACCCCCATCCCTCCACCCTCAGAGAACAGCACGGCCAAGCAGCTAGCCCGAAACACCGTCACCCAGGTCCTGTCCCGTTTCACCAGCCAGCAGGCAGGGGCCAAGCTACCCCCACTGAACAGCTCTCCATTTGGGACTGACTACCGGAGCCTGGCAGCCTCCCCTCCTGGGGGGAAAACCTCGCCTGGAGGACCCCTGTCCCCAGGTATACGCTCGCCCCTCACCCCTCGGTCCGAGCGGTGCTACCCGCCCCCCGTTCCTAAGAAACCGGGTATGAGCCCCTCTCCAGGCTCCCCCGACCCCCAAGCCGGGGCCAGCCTCTTCCCAGAGCTGACGGGGGGCTGTGGGCTAAGCAGCAGTGGGCAGGAGGGGGCTAAGGAGCCAGACCTGGTACTCTCCTCCGGTAGCTAACAGCTAAGGGCCACGGCAGCTAGAAACTGATCTAGGATCAGCATAGCCTTCCCAAATCCTTCCCATCTTTAACCATTAGGGAGAAAAAACWAAACGGACCTAGGATCAGTATCTGTGATCAGCTTTGTCTTATTCCCCAAGGAGCCAGTGCTGTCCTCCATCAGCTAGCAGCTAGCAGCTAGCAGCGTATGGCCTTCCTCATTCCAGATACGCTAGTTTCTCTCTCCCATTTGCACTTGCTCACTCACCTTTAGGCCCGAGATTCAATCCGAGCGCTCTAGTCAACAATGCAGCTTTTAAAGGCAATGTTGCTGGGTTCAAATAGATCGCATTCAAGGTAAACGCTGYTGATGTTGGCTCAATCGGAAATTACCTCAGAGACAGTAAAGAAAGCAAGACATCTCACAGGATCATTTTTTCTGGTCGGGCGGGTGAGGCGAGCGAGCGAGCGAGCGAGCGGATAAGTAGACCAGAGCCAGCTGTTATTGGTTAGTTTTGCATTGAAAAAAAATTGTCAAGGTTTCTGTCTGTGTAAGTGGGTGTTTCCTCTCTCACGTGACCATCTTTGAGCATGCTTTCCCGCGTGAACTTATGTGAGAAAGCAGGCTCACACAAGAGAGGGAACGCCCACTTAAACAGACAGGAACTTTTTTTTTAAATGTCAATGGTAAACGGCCTTTTTAAGACATTTTCATTATCCACCATCTTTGATTACCTTTAAATGTCAAGCGCTTTAATGTGGGTCCACCGCGGTCTGGATTGGATCCTGGCCTTAATCTCCTGGATGTCCTGCAGCAGGCAGAAAATGCTCTGCAACTGTCTACCTAACACTACTTATACCAACTCTGTAGGCCCTATTTTGACCACATATATTATCCGCTTAGTATCAAATGAAAGCTCAAACACTACCTAGCAAACTGTCTGAAACACTGTCTAGTTAACATGAAATCTATAATATACTGGGCGTTATTGGATTCGTAAGATTTATTTTATTTGGAATTTATGGATAGTTTTTTATTCTTTTGATATGTAATATATCTTTATACCTAGTTTATTGTATTCCATAGCCATGTTTAAAAGTGATGTTATTAATTATGCATTTAGTTATTCTAGGACATTAATTAATGAATCACTCAGCCCAAGTCCACTTTGCAGTCTCGTCCAATGAACTAATACAAAGGCTGCWTGGAGAGGGGAGTCTTTACATGGCAAGAGGATTCAAATGTAATCTGTTGATTGCACATGTACAGTTGAAGTCAGAAGTTTACATACACCTTAGCCAAATGCATTTAAACTCAGTTTTTCACAATTCCTGACATTAATCGTTGTAAAAATTCCCTGTCTTAGGWCAGTTAGGATCACCACTTTATTTTAAGAATGTGAAATGTCAGAATAATAGTAGAGAGAATGATTTATTTCAGCTTTTATTTATTTCATCACATTCCCAGTGGGTCAGAAGTTTACATACACTCAATTAGTATTTGGTAGCCTTGCCTTTAAATTGTTTAACTTGGGGCAAACGTTTCGGGTAGCCTTCCACAAGCTTCCCACAATAAGTTGGGTGAATTTTGGCCCATTCCTCCTGACAGAGCTGGCGTAACTGAGTCAGGTAGTAGGCCTCTTTGCTCGCACATGCTTTTTCAGTCTGCCCACAAATGTTCTACAGGATTGAGGTCAGGGCTTTGTGATGGCCACTCCAATACCTTTTTGTTGTCCTTAAGCCATTTTGCCACAACTTTGAAGTATGCTTGGGTCATTGTCCATTTGGAAGACCATTTGCGACCAAGCTTTAACTTCCTGATTGATGTTCTTAGATGTTGCTTCAATATGTTCACATATTTTCCTTTCTCATGATGCCATCTATTTTGTGAAGTGCACCAGTCCCTCCTGCAGCAAAGACCCCCACAACAGATGCTGCCACCCCATGCTTCACGGTTGGGATGGTGTTCTTCGGTTGCAAGCCTCCCCTTTTTCCTCCAAACATAACGATGGTCATTAGGCCAAACAGTTTATTTTGGTTTCATCAGACCAGAGGACATTTCTCCAAAAAGTACGATTTTCCCGATTTGCAGTTCAACCGTAGTCTGGCTTTTTATGGCAGTTTTGGAGCAGTGGCTTCTTCCTTGCTGAGTGCCTTTCAGGTTATTGTCGATATAGGACTCATTTTACTGTGGTAGATCCTTTTGTACCGGTTTCCACCAGCATCTTCACAAGGTCTCTTTGCTGTTGTTCTGGGATTGATTTGCACTTTTCACACCAAAGTACGTTCATCTCTAGGAGAAGAACGCATCTCCTTCCTGAGCAGTATGACGCTGCGCGTCCCATGTGTTTATACTTGCGTACTATTGTTGTACAGATGAACGTGGTACCTTCAGGCGTTTGAAATTGCTCCAAGGATGAACCAGACTTGTGGAGGTCTACAATTTTTTCTGAGTCTTGGCTGATTTCTTTTGATTTTCCCATGATGTCAAGCAAGAGGCACTGAGTTTTAAGGTAGGCCTTGAAATACATCCACAGGCTCACCTCCAATTGACTAAAATGATGTCAAATTAGCCTATCAGAAGCTTTCTAAAGCCATGACATCATTTTCTGGAATTGTTGTTTAAAGGCACAGTCAACTAGTGTATGTAAACTTCTGACCCACTGGAATTGTGATACAGTGAATATAAGTGAATAATCTGTCTGTAACAATTGTTGGAAAAATTACTTGTGTCATGCACAATGTGATGTCCTAACCAACTTGCCAAAACTATAGTTTGTTAAAAAAAATTTGTGGTAGTTGGTGAAAAACAATTTTAATGACTCAACCAAGTGTATGTAAACTTCCGACTTCAACTGTAGGTGTATCCATGACCACTACTTTTACAGATGTATGCTCCCATCTGACTTGCCCCTGCCTGGTCTAATCTGTAGGTTATCACCATATCTAGCAGTACCTGCACTGAAAGTTATAATGTTTTCACTGTGTTTGTACCAGATTACATTCTGAACATAGTTTTACTAAAGCAATAAGGCCCAAGGGGGTGTGATATATGGCCAAAAACAATGCGGAGTACCTGGACACAGACATTAGCCGTGGTATATTGGCCTATATCACAACCTCTGAGGTGGCTTATTGCTATTATAAAGTGGTTACCAACGTAATTAGAGCAGTAAAAATAAATGCTTTGTCAACCCGTGGTATACAGTCTGATATACCACGGCTGTCAGCCAATCAGCATTCAGGGCTCGAACCACCAGTTTATAATAAAGCACAATGTTGAAATAATACAAATCATTCAAAGCCTAATTGAAGCTCTGCATTACACCCATTTTCTGCTTCTGCAGCTCTCTGCTCTCCATTATGTCTGCTCTCTGCAGCTCTCTGCATTACACCCCATTATGTCTGGTCTCTGCAGCTCTCTGCATTACACCCCATTATTCTGGGTCTCTGCAGCTCTCTGCATTACACCACATTATGTCTGGTCTCTGCAGCTCTCTGCATTACACCCCATTATGTCTGGTCTCTGCAGCTCTCTGCATTACACCACATTATGTCTGCTCTCTGCAGCTCTCTGCTTACACCCATTATGTCTGGTCTCTGCAGCTCTCTGCATTAACACCCCATTATGTCTGGTCTCTGCAGCTCTCTGCATTACACCCCATTATGTCTGGTGTCTCTGCAGCTCTCTGCATTACACCACATTATGTCTGGTCTCTGCAGCTCTCTGCATTACACCCCATTATGTCTGGTCTCTGCAGCTCTCTGCATTACACCCCATTATGTCTGCTCTCTGCAGCTCTCTGCATTACACCACCACTTATGTCTGTTCTGCAGCTCTCTGCATTACACCCCATTATGTCTGGTCTCTACAGGCTCTCTGCATTACACCACATTATGTCTGGTCTTACAGCTCTCTGCATTACCCCCATTATGTCTGTCCTACAGCTTCTGCATTACACCACATTATGTCTGTGTCTCTGCAGCTCTCTGCATTACACCACATTATGTCTGGTCTCTGCAGCTCTCTGCATTACACCACATTTGTCTGGTCTCTGCAGCTCTCTGCATTACACCACATTATGTCTGCTCTCTGCAGCTCTCTGCATTACACCACATTATGTCTGGTCTCTGCAGCTCTCTCTGCATTACACCCCATTATGTCTTTGGTCTCTGCAGCTCTCTGCATTACACCCCATTATGTCTGCTCTCTGCAGCTCTCTGCATTACACCACATTATGTCTGCTCTCTGCAGCTCTCTGCATTACACCACATTATGTCTGGTCTCTGCAGCTCTCTGCATTACAACACATTTGATGTCTGGTCTCATGCAGCTCTCTGCATTACACCACATTATGTCTGCTCTCTGCAGCTCTCTGCATTACACCACATTATGTCTGGTCTTCTGCAGCTCTCTGCATTACACCACATTATGTCTGCTCTCTTGCAGCTCTCTGCATTACCCACATTCAATGTCTGGTCTCTGCAGCTCTCTGCATTACACCCCCTTATGTCTGGTCTCTGGCAGCTTCTCTGCATTACACCACATTATGTCTGGTCTCTGCAGCTCTCTGCATTACACCACATTATGTCCGGTCGTATTTACGTGTTGTCTACTACATACACTAGAATAGTGAATACACTGAATTTTTAACAAGGGAAAAGCTTCCCTAAGACATACCTTACACTGGGCCTTCCCTAAGACAGACTTCAGGCATTCCTAAAGACAGCTTAACTGGCCTTCCTAGAACATTAAACCTACACTGGGGCTTCCTAAGAAGCCTTACACTGGCCTTCAAAGACAGCCTTACACTTGGGCATCCCTAAGACAGACTTACAACTGGGCCTTCCCTAAGACAGACTTACACTGGGCTTCCTAGACAGACTTACACTGGGCTTCACTAGAAATAACTGGGCTTCCCTAAGACGGACCATTACACTGGGCCTTCCCTGAGACAGACCTTACACTGGGATAGAAAAATAAGGTGACACTTAAATATGTACAACTTTTTTTATTCCGGGACAATTTCTTCTTGTTTTTTCCAAAAGGGACCAAATTCAGAATAAGCGTCTTTCTTGTAGGTTAATATTGTTTACCTGGAATTGAGTTTGAACCGTCTATCTTTGTGTTTAAAGCAGATAGTGACAGACTGGTTTTATACCTTTGAAGTCCCCCCAGACCTTTTGGCGAACTCACACATTTTATATATAAAAGGGACTAGCTAGGGGTCAGATCTGTACCACTGTATCGTTCTTTTTGTAACTGAGTAGACCTAACCCTTCATCTATTTTTACACCTTTGTCAAAATGGGAACAAGTGGGAAGTCATTAATGACATGACTGTACTGTGTTTCATAACCTGAACCTAACAACATTTTGTCACTGTTGTTGGTCTCATAGATCTTATATTTGTGGTATTTAAGGTTTTATAAGATGATATTAACAAAGCAGGGCACAATGATAAGAAAGCTTTTATTTGTTCAAAATAATCTCCTGCTGTCTTCCAGAAGTTACCTAACCCAAACTATTTCTCAACATTTCTGTCTTCTAATTATTCTAAATGTACACAAGCATTTTTCTTATGTATTGTTTCACAACTGAACTATTCATATRATGACTTTTCAATTGCAAAATAAACATCCCAACCAAGCATCAATTTCTTCAGTCTAATAGCCTGATTTCTGCTAGTATTATGCCCCAAAACCACCCGTTTCCTGTCGATAAGTCAAGACTGTSTCTTTCTCTATTCATCTTACATTGATTCCTCTCCTCGCTTCCTTCTCAAAGCGCATTGGAAAAAAGGGGGAACCTCCAATACACCTGGAAAGGAGGCAAGGAGATAGGATGCAAGGAATCGCAGAAAGACAGATTGAGGTAGAGACCAGTCTATGACAGCTCCCACTGCTGCTGGACTTTGTACAAAGTGATGAATCCAGCAATACAATGCCTGAGGAAAACAACAACCAGGYCAAGATGATCAATTATTTTATTTGTACAACAGAATGGGGCAGTACAGTCCTGAACGTCGCATCCGAGTACAGAGCTAGTCAGTGTGAAGGTTAAACACAGCACAGAATAACTGATCTCGAGTCAGCCTATGGTAATATTGAGTAGGTGCATGTTGTGGCTGAACAGGGGTGTGTTCTGTGGGAAGCATGGTTTGGAGATAGATATTTACAGTATAGAGCACACAAGTCTTTATTCAGCATGACAGAGAAGTGTGTCTGCCCTACACAATGCATTTCTAATTGAACATTTTGTAACATTGGACCCTCCTGAACAAAGCCCCTGGTTTAAACTAAGTACTGAAATGGCTGTGTATAGTTTAAGGTACCTAAACACATGTGTGAATATTACAGATGGGCTGAGCCTAAGATTAAATTAAAACCTGCATAATATATAGATCTGCGTGTATACATGGGAAAAGGGGAGCTTTGCATGTATGGAGTTCTTTAGCGTAGGAAAGACATTTATTGGTATGGTTTTCCTTCAACAAAAGAGAAAGGACACAGCAATGGTTGTTGTTGCCAAGGAAAGACAGAAGAGAATTGATTCAGAAACAGAGGTGGTTATGCTACAGTCTTTCAGCCATGGTATCCTTCATTGGCTCAAGCAGAGGACACACAACAGGAAGTGGAAGAGTACAGCAGAAAAAAAAAAGTAAACAGTTCCCTCAAAACGGACTATATCGAGGACCAGTCCTGTTAAGGGGAGAAATGGTGCTGATATGAACATGCATTGGAAAACATCCCCTGCTTGGTGTTTAAATTATTTCTACATGCATCCTTCCTTTCTTGAGGTAATCACTGATCTGTAAGTGATTGGATAAGAATAAGGAGTGTTTCCTACATCAAGGACAGAAGGAAGGATGCATTGTAAAATCATTCAACCTGGGGTCTTGGTGCAGCTGTTCAAGAGTGTCAACATWACAACATGAAACTCAGTACCCCTTTAGCAGACTCAAACTCCCCTCCTGTAACTCAAGACACTTAATGTCCTTTTTCTCCAAAACCAAAGCTTCTTTAAACAATACAGAACTGTGCCCAACAGACTGTCAATCTGCAGCTTGGTTTGTTTTATTTTTTCTTTGCCCCAGACTACAATATATATATATATAAGCTTTGGTTAGTCCTTGTGCGAGCGTGTGTTGCCAGCCCAGCGGTGTGAGTCTCTGCTCCTCTATGCATTCTGCATCTCCTTGCCAATCTTGTAGCTGAGGATCTTGTTCCAGTCGATCTTGGTGCGGGTGACGGGCAGCTGGCGGCGTAGGGCCTTGAAGGTGGTGTCAGACATAGTCTGGTAGTTCTCACTGATCGCCGTCTACAGGAAGGGGAGGAGCAACAGGAGGAGATTTTACAAGAGAAGTATAGACAGCCATAAAGAACAGAACACACACGTCCATTGAAAAGGGTGAGGTAAATTACCTGGTAATCATTTTCAGCATTCTCAATGATATCCACAAACTCCTTGGCAGTCTGGCTCTCATTCTGTTGACAAATTATTTTAGTCGCCTTTCTCACACAGGTAATTGACCATAACCTGAACTRACCTAACCTGTTCAGTATACCGGTTATACAACATAAATGGCAGAAGTTGKTACTTACAGTTTGCTTCCTTCTCATGTTTACATTAAAGGGATAGAGTGAAGACACTTAAGCAAAATGGGTTCTAATTGGCTGTTACTGAACAGAATCAATGTTATGTCCACTCACAGTCACTGTTATAGACTCCTCCACTTCCTTATGGCTGACCAACTGCACATTACCATCCTCATAGTAGTGCACCTAGAGAGAGAGGGTCTGTTTATTTACTAGACTTTGGGTGTTTAATTATTATCGTCGGCATTTGTTTCTGTAGTAAATATCACGATTACCCACCTGTATCTTCAACACACCCACTACATGAGCAGTAGACTGACCAATGGTGAACTTCCACTCTGACCTACAGCGCCCATTCCTGAGAGAAAAGGCAGAAGAAGTGTGTGTGAAAGAGATTAAGTCACATAACATTCTGAACTTGTAAAGACCAATGTATAATGATGCCGTTGGAACTGTACCAGAAGTTTTTGGGTTGAAACTGGTGTCCCTCAATGCAGGCAATGATGGTTTGCTGGCCATCAACTGTTTTCCCATATACCTGCAGCGAATACGGATTTCATGATTAGCGGCTTGAAGAATTGTCATACAGTGGCGATATCACAAGGGTCAGGGTTAACGGTGTTAGCAGCACAATTTTGTTTCTGTTCTTTGATGCAAGTGTGTGCAGTATCATACAGACTCTGGGGTAGTACTCTGATGTATGTGATGAGTGAGTGTGGTTGTGTATTCATACGTGGTTATGAATGTGTGTGTGGGTGGGGGGGTTTACCGTGCAGACTCCGCTGGGGTAGTGCTCTTTAACATATGCGCTGAGTGCAGTGTCGCAAGCCTCTCTCCAAGCTCTCAGGGAGCTGTCTCCGTCGTATGGCTGCACATCGCTCACCTCCTTCCTCAGGTGGTCGAAGCGGAACGACACCCGGTTCCGAGGGTCCAGGAACCTCCCCTGACCCAGGTCCCCATGCTCTGTAATCAGAACCTGGAGATGGAGGGGGGGGGGGGGAGGGGGGAGGATTGTTAACTGTTGTTGTTGACACACAGTTTGTTTCGTAAACTAAACAGACTTCCTTTGACAATAGCAGTAAATATAGTGTGATCATCAGACTGCGGCTCCAGATAAACTCAGCCTTATATCACTCTTACCTGTTCATCATAGCCCTCAAGTTTGGCAGGGGTGAACTGATCCATGTTGTACTGGGCAAAAGCACTGGGGAGAGAGAACACAGAATGAAATAGAACACCGGATCTTTACAGACTCCTACACCAATAATAATGACTAATGATAAGTAATGATGTGTGGTTGTTTCAAAATGTAGACATCACATGATGATAGGGTGCTACTCACTGAGCCGCTCCCTCCCTGAGCAGGTTGTCATTGTTGAGGAGAAGCCGCACATCTGGAACGCAAAAGCATCCATCAACATCAACTTGTCAGTCTGTAAACCCAACACTTAGCTTGTAAGACTTTTTAGCTGTTAAAGTCAACTTTTGTTAGGTTTTGTAAATATAATCTATTTTGTCATTATCCTACATCTTATTATCTATTCACCTGTAAATGTGGACTCTTGCCCTACCATGGCCTTGCATCCTTCACCTGTAAATGTGG
>NW_019944503.1:0-39903 GCF_002910315.2 Salvelinus sp. IW2-2015 | reverse complement strand
CTTGCCCTACCTTGGCCTTGCATCCTTCACCTGTAAATGTGGACTCTTGCCCTACCTTGGCCTTGCATCCTTCACCTGTAAATGTGGACTCTTGCTCTACCTTGACCTTGCATCCTTCACCTGTAAATGTGGACTCTTGCTCTACCTTGGCCATGCATCCTTCACCTGTAAATGTGGACTCCTGCCCTACCTTGGCCTTGCATCCTTCCCCTGTGAACAAAAATCTTGCACTTTAAGAAGCTGTCTGTCTACCTTCCAGTAACCCTTTAAGCCACGGATCCACTATCTTACAATACATCAACAACTAGTCAGTCATTTAGCAAACTACACAAAACACACATTCACCTTTAGTCAAGAAACCCTTACACCATTTAAACAACAATGTGATTGTAGGCCATTCTCCATTCTTTTTAGTGGAAAACAAAACCTTCTCACCGTTGAAAACTTCGTTGAACTCTCCAGGGGGTGCATGGGTAACGAAGTTTGCTGCTATGCGGACCTGTGGAGAGAGGACGAATCAGTATCCTACTAGACCTACATCAATTTAATTTAGAAATGTTCTAGATTAGACTGAGTGGGGAAAATAGTATTGAGCTAGGAAGACTTTTCTAAATTGTAATCCCAGTAAACCATGCATAGAGATTCAGACTGTGTTCTGTCTATGATGTTCACAGAGGGGCCTACTTGAGGAGATTGTGAGAGTGGCGTAAACTGATACTTTAGGCTAATCCTTCTAACCCCCCCCCCCCCTAGAGTTAGATGCACTATTGTAAAGTGGTTGTTCCACTGGACATCATAAGGTGAATGCACCAACTTGTAAGTCGCTCTGGATAAGAGCGTCTGCTAAATGACTTAAATGTAAATGTAAATGTAATGGATGGACAACACACTGGAAAATAGCATTAGGTAGCCTAAGTTCATTTATAAACACATTAAACACAAATCCTGGTCATTAGAAACCAGTGCCACTGATTTTGACCCAACAGATGCAGTTGCATGGCCAGCCTCAAGAGATTGCTGCTTATCCAGTTTCTATGGAAACTACCAGTCTTTACAGATTCTCATGCCCGGAACCTGAGCTGCATTCCACACAGGGCATACCCAATTTCCTCCCCGTACAGAAACAACCACTAGACTCTTGTGTAGATCTGATATAGTCACTATATGGCAACATTTCTGAGGACGAAGTGGACAAAAAAATATGTTTTGTCGTCACACACAGTGGATGCGTGCAGTAAAGTCCTAGAGGGTTGGGGGTAGGGAATAGGCCATCCTAGGGTTGTTTGTTTCTGGACAGGGCCATAGCACTGTACTCCAGTTAAGCACTCGCACCCACTTTCACCAGTAAAGTGTCGGGTGTAYATTAAAGTGTCGGGTGTGTGTATGCACGTCCTCTCTTTATGGCGTCTATAGCTAGCAGACGCATCTGAGCTGCAACTGTATCTGTTTGACCTAGAAAACCTCTGATGTAGGTAGTTAACTAGCTAGCACTGCTAGAAACGGTATCAACGTTTTATTTTGCCTAACAGCTAACGTTAGCWACTTCCTGAATTGGCCCAACAGATCTAACCATATCCAAAAAGTAGGATCATGAGTTTCCATTAAACACACTGGAACTTTATTCATGTACATAGCTAAATAGTTATATAACTACTAATAGTTACAATTTCTAGCCAGTAAAAGTTGGCCAGTGAGGTTCAGGCTAACGTTAGCATAGTTAGCTAGCCACTCAAGTGAATCGTCTCTTTACTGAAACAGAGCGAACGCTAGTAGCTCTAAAATATAGTACCCATTTACTGTTGACCATTCAACAACCGGTGACAGACAGTAACTTTAGAATAGAATAATAGAGTTACTTGTGAATAAAATCATAATATCGTTACCTTCTCTTCTTCTGATAGCGGCTCCTCAAAATCGGCCATCTTGGCTTGTTGTGTGACCCCACCTACCCACAGACAGAACACTCAGCTGACTAACACCAACATCATAACAAAACCCAGGGGGTGGAAGTGAAATCATAGTAAAATTACGGAATTATTTTGTATATATCTACTCCTCRCATGAAAGAAGTGAACCTGGTGTTATTTTGTTGCTGTTCAAATGCTGTAATTCAAAATATGCATTAGTAAGGTTCAGGTACCTACTTATTTTAACCAGCGGAGGGCGTCGGATCTGAATCACGTGCTATTACCCCAGGGTTGCCCGTTTTTACAACATTTCTGAATACTGAAATCCAACGAACAAGGCCTGAAAATTAGCCCCCAACATGTTTTTGCATCAAGAGAGGAGTGGCCACATTTATCCGATTGGTGCAGTGTTGCCATGTTCGCTGTTTTCCTKAAATTGGGCTACATTTAAAACGATGTCGCGGGGAGAAAATGTACTGGTTTTGGGCTCTTTCTAAGTTACACCGTGGCCGCCATGGCATTTCTCATAACAATATATATATATATTTCACCGTGGCCTGCTACTGACTGTCAGGCATTGAGGCAGGCTGTTGCAGAGTGTGGGGGGGAGCACTACAGTTATTGGCTGAGTTAMGTGAGCGAAAGGCGAGACAGCAGCACGCGCGCACGTTGTGACAACTTTTTACCAAATCAAATCAAATKTATTTATATAGCCCTTCTTACATCAGCTGATATCTCAAAGTGCTGTACAGAAACCCAGCCCAAAACCCCAAACAGCAAGCAATGCAGGTGTAGAAGCACGGTGGCTAGGAAAAACTTCCTAGAAAGGCCAAAATATAGGAAGAAACCTAGAGAGGAACCAGGCTATGAGGGGTGGCCAGTCCTCTTCTGGTTGTGCCGGGTGGAGATTATAACAGAACATGGCCAAGATGTTCAAATGTTCATAAATGACCAGCATGGTCAAATAATAATAATCACAGTAGTTGTCGAGGGTGCAGCACCTCAGGAGTAAATGTCAGTTGGCTTTTCATAGCCGATCATTAAGAGTATCTCTACCGCTCCTGCGGTCTCTAGAGAGTTGAAAACAGCAGGTCTGGGACAGGTAGCACGTCCGGTGAACAGGTCCGGGTTCCATAGCCGCAGGCAGAAGAGTTGAAACTGGAGCAGCAGCACGGCCAGGTGGACTGGGGACAGCAAGGAGTCATCATGTCAGATTGTCCTGAGGCATGGTCCTAGGGCACAGGTCYTCCAAGAGAGAGAGAAAGAGAGAATTAGAGAGCA
This sequence comes from Salvelinus sp. IW2-2015, assembly GCF_002910315.2. NCBI lineage: Eukaryota > Metazoa > Chordata > Actinopteri > Salmoniformes > Salmonidae > Salvelinus > Salvelinus sp. IW2-2015. The sequence continues at coordinate 36,715 of NW_019944503.1, read as the reverse complement.
TACTTAAATTCACACAGGACACCRGATAAGACAGGAGAAGTACTCCAGATATAACARACTGACCCTAGCCCCCCGACACAAACTACTGCAGCATAAATACTGGAGGCTGAGACAGGAGGGGTCAGGAGACACTGTGGCCCCATCCGATGATACCCCCGGACAGGGCCAAACAGGAAGGATATAACCCCACCCACTTTGCCAAAGCACAGCCCCCACACCACTAGAGGGATATCTTCAAACACCAACTTACCATCCTGAGACAAGGCCGAGTATAGCCCACAAAGATCTCCGCCACGGCACAACCCAAGGGGGGGCGCCAACCCAGACAGGAAGATCACGTAAGTGACTCAACCCACTCAAGTGACGCACCCCTCCTAGGGAYGGCATGTGGTAGGTGGTAGGCWGTGTTCAACTTTAGCGAGTATTCAGACCCCTCTAGCGACACATTTTTTTTAAATCGACAAGCGACAAATCTAGCGACTTTTTCTAGTGTTATTGGAGACTTTTGGAGACTCTGACGTGAAAGCACATATCGTTCTTACTCTTCTCAACGAGCAGCGGGTGCTACCGTGGGCCCCACCCCTGTCCCAAAGCACTCACAGGCGGCCCAGTCCTCGGGCAGCAGTMCCTCCCAGCTGCAGTCAGAGCAGGAGATGTTCACCCCTCCGCGTCCAGACTGCAAATGAATTGCGCATGCGGGAAGCCGCTKCTSGCTGATCCCMCCCTGGCTTACATTCAGAGCAGGATGTAAACGTAAAATGTTCTTTGTCTAAAATAAATCACTGCATTTGACTCACACAGCCTCAGTCACTTACTCACCTTGTCCACTGTGTGTGCCTCTCTGTGACATAAGCTAAACATCTAGCTGGCTAGCTCATCATGTCTCAGTCTAAACTGTACACTCAAAAATACAGAAAGGAGTGGGATTCAAACACTGAATTCAAAGGCTGGTTGAAGACGTTTATTGGAGATGATACACGGGCATACTGCCTGTATTGTAAGGCGGATTTCTACGCCAAACAGTGATGTAAAAAAACACATGACAAMTCWAAAACATACTCAAAAGGCAAAGCCTTATAACAGTTCCACCCAAAACAAGCTGCCGTTTATGGTTAAAAAAATAGACTCTGCAAAAAAGGCTGAGGCCACTATGGCATTAGCTATCGCTGAACACTGTTCCATGCTGGCATGTGATCACATTGGAGAAGCATGTAGAGCTKCTTTCTCAGACTCCACTGCTGCTACCCACTTCAAAATGCACAGGACAAAGTGCACAGAAATGATTAATGGTGTTCTAGCACCATACTYTCTGAAAATGTTGGTCGCAGATGTGGGTGACCAGCGTTTCAGCCTCCTCCTCGATGAGTCCACGGATGTAAGTGTTTCTAAGTACCTGGGGGTTGTGATAAGGTACTTTAGTGACACCAAGCAGACAATGGTATCAACATTTCTGGGGCTTGTTAAGTTGGAGGGAGGAGATGCCAAATCTATAGCCCTGTGCTGTTGTGGCTTTCTTCGAGAAGTGTTGTCTTAAAAAAGAAAGACTCCTGGGGATAGGGACTGACAATGCCTCTGTTATGACGGGGATTAACAATGGGGTCCATAAAGTGCTGAAGGAGGAGTATGGCCTCAAATATCTGGTTCTTATTCACTGTGTGTGCCACTCTCTGCAGCTTGCTGTAAGTCATGCTTCCAATGACACCATCCCCCGTAGTGTGGAGTACTTGGTACGAGAGACTTATAACTGGTTTTCAGTGTCTCCAAAGYGCASGGAGGCCTACAAGGCCATATATGAGACCATCAACTGTGGGGAGAAACCTTTACAGATAACCAAGRTGTGTGCCACACGTTGGCTCTCCATTGAACCTGCGGTTTCACGCATTTTGGACCAGTGGGAGGAGCTTAGGCTGCATTTCGCWGTCACCAAGTCCAGTGAACACTGCTACATGGCTGAGGTGTTATACTCCCAGTACAGTGATCCTCAAAACATATTGTATCTGACTTTTTTGAAGTCAGTGCTGGGTGAGGTACAGTTGGCCATCAAGGCTTTTGAGGGAGAGCAAGTAGATCCTCTTAAGCTACTTGACAGCTTGGTTAGCCTGATCAAGTCTGTGAGCAGCAGGGTGCTGAATCCACTGGCAAATGTTGATGTACTCAAAGGGCCAATAGATGGATACATCAGTCCCAAACCGTACCTTGGTTACCTTTTTGAGTCAAAGGCAGCTGAGCTCCACCTTGCGCCTGAGGATGAAAACAATATCCGAAAGCGGTGTGTGGCCTTCACCATCTCCCTCACTAATGAGTTGAGGGTGAGACTGTCGAACAACATCGAAGCATTGCAGTACATGTCAGTTTTCAATGTGGAGGAAACTCTAAAGCACAATAAGAGCCCTGGAGAAAATAGATATCCCCTGCAGAGATAGACAAGATTGTCCAGCRATGGCGTGCCATCCATCTTAGTAAATGGAATGAGACAAAAAACACACTGGGCTTCTGGAGTGAGATTTGGAAGTTCAGGGATGCAGCTGATATCAACCCGTTTCAAGAACTTGCCAYGGCTGCTGTGTCTGTGTTGTCCTTGCCACACTCGAATGCTGAAGTSGAGAGAGTATTCAGCCARATGAGTGTGGTAAAAAGCAAACTTAGAAATCGGATGTCCTTGCAGACCCTTAACTCCATCCTGTACATTCGATATGGGCTGAAGCTGTCTGGTGAGGCTTGCTATGAGCACCAGCTGCCTGSTAATGTTTTGCAGCTTTTTGGCACATCAGCTGCTTACTCATTTAAGAGAGCCTTGACCAAAATGACAATGACCCACTCTTTCTGTGAGCCAGCACAGCCTGTGTGTGTGTGGAGGGGGGTCTAGAAGAAAAAAAACTATTAACCTGAATTAGGGCCAGACTAGTTACCATAATTTTCTCACATTGACATKAACAGTTTTTTCTATTGTCTCTTTTTGGTCCATTTAGATTGTTAATGTAGATTGTTTACAAAAAAATATTATGGTAAAAAAATGTCACGTTTTACTGTGGTAGACTCCTAAGTGGACCACAAGGTTAAAAACCAAACCAAATTAAGGAAACTAAACTAAAAAACTAAAAATTACAAAAATTAAAAACTAAGTAACTCCGCCAGAGTGTCTCTTTTGGGTCACTTTTGCCGGTCCCAAGCCCGGATAAAGGAGGAGGGTTGGCAATTGTGACATAAAAAAAAACAAGAATCGACAGAAKAAAGTTCATTTTGTAGTTCTAAACATATTTGGGGTGTTTTTTACTCACTTTTTGTCTCTCCCACAACGTTATTCCTCTCTCCTACAGCATCCATCACAATTACATCCACTTGGACAATTATGCAAATTAGKTKATGACGTCATTTAGCAAYTTCTAGCGACTTCTAGGACAGCCAATAGCTACTTTCCTTACTGAGGAGTTGGCAACACTGGTCAGGCTATTTAAATGGTCATTATGGAGACACCTATTTCCAAACCTTTTTCCATAAAACACGCATATGCTAGAACTGATGCACATCAAGAAATAATGCAGACAATGCACTGGAAAATGACTGAGCGCATTACATAAATCCGTTCGGAGGTGGTTTAAACTGCATTCTAATGTTGACTGCTTAAAGAAAACGGTATCAAGCTAAGTGCATGCTCAGTTATTGGCGGCTGCCCTAGTGGACATTTGAAATAGAATCTATGGAACTCCCTCGCCCGTGGCTCTTTTTATGGGGAAAGTCCTCAATGAAACTGACATTAGGCTAAATGTGGAGAACTATACATTTGCTTCTGTTGGCCATCAAGTAGGCTATTCATGTATATGCCATTATAGGCTACCATTTGATACGATAAATATGTTGAAATGATGATATCACTGGAGTCAGTGATTTAATTCAGTGATTTAAATTATGACCACATCCTCAGTAGCCTATTCCAGCAGGCTATTTGGGAAACACAAGCACTTTTTATTGTGAAATCGCCTCGCTATTCATGGTGAATGAATTCATCTGAATGAACTAAGCAAGCTGCTAAATTGTTCAGTTTACATCTTGCCTACATCTTGTCTAGGCTACTGTAGACTATRTTAAATTAGATGTAGGCCTAAATGAGACGTAGGCCTATCACTTTGTCTTTCTCTAAGAAAACTATGGCAAAATTTGGGCATAAACCAAGATTTTAGTCTATAGACTGTCTATTGAAATGACAAGTCAGTCTCGCAAATGGGCCATTTATAACGATTTGCARTCTTAACATCTGGCACATAATAACGGCACAATTGCCAGAAAATAGCCTAGACGTTAGTTTTTTTATGTTCATCCAAGTGTTTCTTGCTCAGAGATTTCGAGATCCTCTGTCCAACTTTCATCACTCAAACTCTTCTGTCGGAGTTATCTATAGTTATGCACATGCACAAAGGGGATTTATTTACAATTATAAACCTGGTTTGAGCCCTGAATGCTGATTGACTGAAAGCCGTGGTACATCAGACCATATAACACCGGTATGACAAAACATTACTTTTTACTGTTCTAATTACATTGGTAACCAGTTTATAATAGCAATAAGGCACCYGGGGGTTGTGGTACATGGCCAATCTACCACTGCTAATGGCTGTATCCAGGCACTTTGCGTTGCATCTGGCCATATGCCATACCCCCTGGTGCCTTATTGCTTAATCACAGCAATCAAATGAGTTGAATTGACATCCATTGATGKAAAATTATCTGGCGAGTTTAATAAGGGAAAATTATATTTTCTCTTGCCACATATTCAAATTCCTTTATTTTGTCATAGCTTGCAATAATTATTATTTWGAGGTTATACCAAATTTTGTTTCTAATGTCATTACTATGATATTCATTCTTAATTGGCTCGATACCGTTAAGGAAACATGGGTTTATTGTATAGATAGGGCAAATCTTTTGCTATGGAAAAGAAATTGGGCTCCTTTTCAGGCGTTTTGGGCAACTTTTCTGTGGTCATTTTGTAGAAACTGAACTTGACCTGGCAACCCTGGATAGATGTTTCTTAATGGGCTTGTTTTAATTGGWAAGGCTGAAGCAACCAACTGCAGACGAAAGTCGAGGATTCAAGTCTGGGGAGGTGCGTCTGTGATCGCCGAAAGACACTAATTTGGTCGTCCAACAGCAAWGCTCAGATGGCAGTGTTTAAAAAAWATATAATGTCGAAATAAACATGTCTCCAACAACCTTATCATACACTCACAAACTAAAATCATATATGTGTACATGTATAACCAGAGAGAGAGCCTCAAATATCAAAGTTGGTTCCGGTTGTAGTCATGTCTTTGGTTACGTTCGTGTGGGTCAAAYAAAAACACTAAAGATTGGTTGACAATAGACCCTCCCACAGTATGTGTAACACGGGGGATATGAACCTACGTCTCCCACGGGCGCAACCGACGTGACAAAGAGGAACTGCTCTCAGTGAGGGCAGACACTGATTTTGAAGTTCGAAGGCGGGCTACCTTATCACCGCATCGTGACCGACTCATGTCCGCTACAGCTGCAGGATGAAGTTGATGAAAAGCCACTGCAGAAACGTGTAGTCAAAACTGCATGACCTTTGATCACATTATTTTTGTAAAGTTCATGCTGTCGATATGTAGGCAGAAGAACGAAAATCTGTATCCCCAAAATGCAGTGGTGTAAAGTACTTAAGTAAAACTACTTTAAAGTACCATTTAAGTAGTTTTTGGGGGSTGTCTGTACTTTACTATTTATATTTTGAGAAACTTTTACTTCACTACATTCCTAAAGRAAATAACGTACTATTTACTCCCTACATTTTCCCTGACACCCAAAGGTATTTTTTGAATGCTTAGCAGGACAGGAAAATTGTCAATTTCACACACTTATCAAGAGAATGTCCCTGGTCATCCCTACTGCCTCTGAACTTGCAGRCTTACTAAACACATGCATCTTTTATAAATTATGTCTGAGTGTTGGAGAGTGCMCCTGGCTATCTGTACATTTTAAAACAAGAAAAAGGGGCCATCTGCTTTGCTTATTATAAGACATTTGAAATTATTTATACTTTTACTTTTGATACTTAAGTATATTTCGAACCAAATACTTTTAGACTTTTACTCAAGTAGTATTTTACTGGGTTACTTCCACTTTTACTTCAGTGACTTTCTATTAAGGTATCTATACTTTTACTCAAGAATGACAATTGGGTACTTTTTCCACSACTGCCAAAATGCAACACACTGAAAGGCGGTGACCGATTTGACAAAAGTGATCCGCTCCCATCCAACGCAGTCATTGTCAAATTATTCCAATTTACAGGAAAACTAACAACATGGCAACCCTGGTGTACCCTGCCTAATATCACAGAAAAAAAACGAGACTACACGCAGAGCTGTCTATCAGTCAGAGCCGCGATGGAGTCCCAAGTAAGTTTTAAATAGCTATCAGTGTGTTAAATTCCAGTTTATTTTAATTTAATGTGAGCTTTTACACAAAGCTAGCTACTTGCTTGTCCAACTTCCCATTATGTACTACCTTGCTAACCTAGCTACTTGCTTGTCCAACTTCCCATTATGTACTAACGTTAGTTAGCTAGCTACGTTAATCTAAGTAGCTACCGTATGTTCGCTATCTTTCTTTCCAGCTAGTGTAGTGAATTTGAAATGCTAACTATTTATTTTCCAGCTCGTGTAGGCAGAGATACGGGCTATAATGTCTGCGGTGTAGCATTAGACAGTCATGGTTTAGCTAGCTCTGGTAGCTTTCTTATGGTGACGCGCAGAAAGCACTTCCTGGTCAGTCAAGTAAGCAACTTTAGTTATGTTGGATATAGCGTGYTCAACTTAACAAACAATAATTTAAAACTAGAATAATATTTGTTTTCACTAKGGAGTGATAGGAGGTTGTTATTTTAGAATAATTAGCTAGCCAGCCAACTGTATAGCTACTGAACTTACTAGCCAGTAACCAACAAGAGTCATATTCCTTARCTAGATAACCTTGCATCTTGTTTTGTCACAAAGCCTGTCAGTGTTAATAAAGATTTCATTGTTACTTATGTAGTGAGACAGAGGAATTGCATGCTGCACTGACTATTGCAATTAGTAAACAAGCCAGTCTACCACTATTGTYTCAGTCCAGGGTCAAGAGAGACAACCAGTAAAAGATGAACTCATCAATGCGGGTTGTGAGACATTGTTTATCCCTGACGCGATGTGCAAGTTCCTCATCTGTTGTGTGTGGAAAGGTAATGACTAATCCGGAAGACATCTCCAAACTCTACCGGGAGTTGAGCCTGTTTCCCTCCCTGACCCGAGCGGACGTAGGGCCAGTCATAACATCACAGTATGGAGGAAAATACAGCAACATCTACACAGGTGTGTGTGTGTGTGTCGGTCTGTCTGTGTCTCTCTGTTCGTCGGTCTGTGTTTGGGTTTTCATGCCTTTTATTCTGTGTCCCCTAGAATGGAGTCAGCGGGATCTGGAGAGGAACGAGAATGTCAAGTTCTGTCGGCAGTACATTGTGTTTCACGACGACAAGTCAGTGGTCTACTCTGGACCTTCAGGAAACTGCACAGAGATCAATGGAGAGTATGTGGACATTTGACAGTTTGACACATGAGTGTGTTCTGTGTGTGTGTGGTTGATTTCATGTTCTCTCTGTGTCAGGTTGCTGAGTAAAGACTCTCCATCAGGAGACATGAAAGCGGTGGTGAGAGAGAGCAACATCAAAGGAGAGGACAAACAGTTTCTGGAGGTGAGGGTCTCTCTCTCTCTCTCCTATCTGTCTCGCTCTTTCTCTCTGTCTGTCTCCTATCTATCTGTCTGTCTCTCCGTCTGTCTCTCTCTCTCTTTATCTTTCTCCATCTGTCTGCCCAACTGACCTTGGATAAGTGCCTATGTTGGGGCAACCCCCCTGCACCTATATCCTAAACCTCTTTCACTCATTTTGATTGACAGCTGACCCTCTTTTCCCTTTAACCCCTCCTCCATTCGGTGACCCCTCAGATCTGGAGTAAGAACATCAAAGTGAAGAGCATCAACCTGACAGCCTTGAAGAAACATGGAAAGGTYTATGAAGACGGTGAGACACCAATGTAATGTCTCTGTATATGAGAGACTTCCTGAAGTTCTTCTGTTACTGGCACACAATAACCTGTTGTTTTCCTTGAAGACCCGAACAGACTGCACCATTTGTGCCGTCTTATGCCACGATTTGGCCGTCCCAGACAAAATGTACACGCCTTGGGGAAAATCGCTGAATCAAAATAATACCACCGCAACTGTTATTCTTAGGAAGCCGATTTGATTTGGAGTTCGGACATATAAAGTTTGTGTGAATTATTTCTAAGATGCATACTTTGTTTTTCTGAACTTTCTTCACTCGCCCATAAGCATAGAGGGAGGCATGCCCTACTGGTGCTGGCACATGCTCCGGTCAAATCCACCGCTGCAGTTCTCTTCACTCGCCCATAAGCATAGAGGGAGGCATGCACTACTGGTGCTGGCACATGCTCCGGTCAAATCCACCGCTGCAGTTGACGTAGCCTACATCAGCTTACGTAGCCTTGCAAGCCAGTCACAGAATGTGATGAGGGAACTGAAGCAAATCGTACAATCTGGCCAGGTTGATGGCAAGATATTAATTTGGTAACATCGCACAGTGTGACATGTAATAGTCATAAAATACTGAATCTGACGTACAGCGTGGGAAGGCCTTAACAYCAAAGTATATCAGGCACATTCTTTGGTTGACCCACCTGTTCATTTATATCTGTTCCCAGACCAGTTTGGCTGCCTGGTGTGGTCCCACTCTGAAACTCACTTGCTGTATGTGGCTGAGAGAAAGAGACTCAAGGCAGAGTCCTTCTTCCAGGTCTGGCCTTCAAAACACACACACCTAAAGTTTAAACATGAACACAATGCAGTGCTAATGAACTTCACTGCAAAATGTGTTAGTGATTTCCTCATTTGGTCTATTTCCCTTCCATCTCTACTATACAGTCAGTGTCTCCTGAGTCCTGTTCTCCTGCTGATGAAGAGGAGGGGGTGAAAATGGGCAAGGAGGAGGAGACCACAAAGGTAAGGAGGAGGATTGATCCAATGATAAACTGTTCCCCTGCTTTTAACTAAAACGTCTTGGTTCACCATACTGTGTGTTTGCTCCTCCCGTCCTGCAGGGGGAGCAGTTTGTGTTTTACGAGGACTGGGGGGAGACCTTGGTCAGTAAGAGTTCTCCTGTGCTGTGTGTGTTGGACATCGAGGGTAGCAACGTTTCTGTGCTAGAGGGAGTCCCAGATAACATCTCGCCAGGCCAGGTCAGTACCCTGTGTGTGTGTTGCTGGGTGCCACTTCTGTGTGTGTGTGTTGCAATGCATATATGTGCTGTACCAGTGTTATAACTTGTGTCCGCAGGGGTTTTGGGCTCCGAGTGACACAGGCGTGGTGTTCGTGGGCTGGTGGCATGAGCCCTTCAGACTGGGCCTCAAATACTCGCCCAACCGCAGGTGAGCACTGTGATTGGTCAGATCAGAGTGGTGGTTATAAGTAGCAGCTCTTAAATCCAGTAAAGGCCTCTCACTCTCTCCCTCCCTGTGTTTTCTAATTCAGGTCCTCCTTGTTCTATGTTGACCTGACTGGGGGACAGTGTGGTAAGTGTATTTCACTCTGAGCTATACATGACCAATAGTATTTTCTAGAAGTCTGTTTGTGTTTCCCTCTCTCAGAGCAGCTTTCGTCAGGCTCCAGTGCTGTGTGTTCCCCCAAGCTCAGCCCAGACCAGTGCAGGATTATCTATCTGGAGTGTGCTGTCTACGGACCTCATCAGCAGTGTAGCAGGCTTTGTATGGTGAGTGAGTGAGAAAAACATATCCAACTACTCCCAATTAGAGAAATGATTTGAATACTATTGGAATATACGTCCTGTCTTGAGTTGATGGCTGTGTGTTGTAGTATGACTGGTACACCAAGAGGACCTCTGTGGTGGTGGACGTGGTAAAGAGGCCCAGGGAGGGTAAGGAAATGTTTCTTTTTTGTAAAGTAGAATTTGTTCAAATAATTACAGGCACTTTGCGAGTGTATTCTCTTTATCCTAACTGTTTGTGTGTTCAAGATGGCTTTGCCGGGATCTACAGCTCGTCTCTGTCTCCTCTGTGCTGGTCAGCTGACAGCCAGCACATCCTGGTCTCCTGTCCACAGGGCAGCCGCAAGGTAACCACCCCTAGACACTGATGATAGATAATTAGTAKAATTAATTCTGCCATATGTATGGCCACAATCAAATCATATTGACATGTTTTGTCTCCTGTAGGATCTGCTGTTGGTGGAAACGACCACAGGGAGCGTCACCTCTCTGACATCAAGTGAGTGGGGTCACAGTCCCCTGSCCCCTAGTCCGTCCACTGACATACGGTCTCTGAGTTGTAAAGCTCTCGGGCTGTTGTTGCTGTTCTAACATTCTGACTGACGTCCTAACGTTGTTGTGGTGTTCCCCTGTAGAGTCTCCAGGGGGCAGCTGGTCATTGCTGACCATCGAGAGAAACCTGATGGTGGTCAGCTGGTCTTCCCCTAACTGCCCCCCCAGCCTGGTAATGTAGACACGCCCACACATATACATACTCAATAAACGTTATGTATTACTTGACAATGCTTTGCAGTAAAATAGACACATTATTGAAATGTCTCGCTTTGGATAGTAACGTCTGTTTAATGCCCATTGTCTATTGTTTTGTTATTAATTACCTCATTTTCTGWGGCTAGAGGGTGGGCTTCCTGCCACTGGGTGGTTCTAGTGAGGAGGTGGACTGGGTCATGCTGGAGGAGTCTCAGACCCAGCCTGATATCGATTGGCAGATCCTCAACTTCACCCCACCCCCAGAGCAGGACAACAGCCAATACCGTAAGAACATCCACTCTGACAGTTGGACTTTTTCTCTCTAGCATGTCAATTATCAGTAAATCCTCTCCTATGTGTCTGAATCCACAAGCATTTTGCTACACCTGCAGTAACAKCTTCTAAACCTGTGTATGTGACAAATAAAATGTGATTTAATATTATCCTTGTTATGTAGCTGGTCTGGACTTTGATGCCCTCCTGCTGAAACCAAAGGATGTGAAGGAGGGAGTGAAACTGCCACTCATAGTCACCCCACATGGTAAGTTTACACACCATATAGTGTGTGTGTGTGTGTGTGTGTGCCCCTGCTCGGCTGTGGGGAGTAGGGTGAAGTTGCTCATAGATGCTGATCTTGGGTCAGTTTGGACTTTCCCCCTCTAACGGTTATGGTTGGGGGATGGGAAGCTGATCCTAGATCTGTACCTAGGGGAAACTTCACCCCGGAGCTTGTTGTGTGTGTGTGTAGCTACATTCTCTCTCTCTCTCTCTCTCTCTCTCACTCTGCCTCTCTGTCGCTGTCTCTCTGTCTCTCACTCACTCTCTCACTCACTCTCTCACTCACTCTCTCTGTCTCTCTCTCTCTCTCTCTCTCTCTCTCTCTCTCTCTCTCTCTCAGGTGGTCCTCACTCTGTGATTGTAGCAGACTGGCTGCTGTCTTCCTCAGTGCTGTGCAGGATGGGCTTTGCCATCCTACTGGGTGAGTAGAGCTACAGTTTATTATGTCTCTATCTGCATAATAGATTGAAAATCTTGACGTGGAAACAATGTGGTGACGTTGAATCATTGTGGAAAACTGATTGGCTTAGCAAAAAGTCATCAATGTGAAGGAATTTCGTGTTTTTGTCTTGTCTTTTTTGATCCAGTGAGTTGGTCATTTTTTTTGTTTTTATCAATTTGAATTCCAGTTAGTTGACAACTCAATCAAATGTAAATCAAAACTAGACGTGGAACTGGTGACTGTGCCCAGTGGGATTGGTTAGGGGTTAGAGAGGGATCATCAAGCCACAGGCCGATTTATTAAAGTTGGATCCACACTCAAAATGTCATTTTCTTTTGTTTAATTGTTATAATTTTGTACTGCATCAGGATGGCATACACAGACGTTCTGATGAACAGCCTTTTCCCCCACCATATTGTCTACACCGAGCCAGTGTGTTTGACTCCAGTAGAGGAAACTAGCTACAGGAGCAGGTAGTCGGTGTTGCTACCAGGGATCACAGGCGTAGCTTACTATGGTGTTTTAACACTGACATGGTAACAGTGTTTCCATTGCAGTCGTCACGCTACGCCATGGCAAAATCGTTGCCGCCACACCCAAAACATCTGAAACGTGAAAACATATTTCTGCCGAGGTGCACTTTGAAGATGCTACAACAGTCCACATTTACTTTTCCTCTGCAAGCAAAACAAGTAATGAATAAAACAAATCTGACAACCCCATAGAATAGTTTATGTATTTACCTAGTCTGCTTGTGTGTTCTATGTGAGAGAAATATTCCTCTTGAGGTACATTCAAGTTATAAGTGCCATAGGGAGGGAATGTTTATAGCGATGGCATCATTAAGCACGTTACCGCTCTGCAATTTGCAGTGTGTAGGGGAGAGTGGGGCTGAAGGTAAAATGCCACCCTACCTCAAAATAATTTTGGGGGAGTGACTTAATAATAGCTCCATTCGAACAAAAAACATTTCTGGTTGAGCAAGATTAGTGTCAACAGGGGAAGCTGTTGGGGGGTTGAAATGTTCACTTGTACCTCACTTGTGTCCTTTCAGTGAACTACCGCGGCTCCATAGGCTACGGGCAGGACAGTATCCTCTCTCTACCTGGTAATGTGGGCACTCAAGACGTCAAGGATGTTCAGGTACAGAAACACGAGTTACACCACACAGTCTTTTCAGATCATTGTGTGGCTTAATAGTCTATAGTAGTGATGCACAGATATTACATTTTTCGCCTACACAGTAAAGAGAGAATGCCACCGAATCGCTTGTTCACAGCCTGTGTCTGCAGTTTTGTTGAGCAGGCGTTTCAATGCCATGACAGAAGGCATCACATCTGCTGCAGGCGCAGTTGATAAGCTTATTTCTTAGTCAGTTGTTTGAATGGAGTCAGGTAGTGTGTTCATGTTTCAGACATGTTCTCAAATGCCATTGAAATGGCAGCAGCGGTATGACAACCAGCACATTCTGAGCATGCGGTACGAAATCCTTGACGACCTACTGTTCTGTCAGACTCGTCATGCTCATGGGGCTGACATCGCTGGTCCAAATGTCAGTCTTGAAGCTAATAGCAGTGACGCTATTACTTAGTAACTCCGGTAGGGCAACATCTGGGAAAAATGGCGCACTTGGTAGTGTGTACTGGTGCTCGACCAGTCGGCGAAAGCCAACATCACCCACGACAGAACGGTTGATTGTCAAGGACAATGAATTCCATTTCAAATGACTGCTCGACTTGTTGACTGCTCGATCCACACAGCAGACGTTGTGGGCTAAGTTAGGAATGCTGTGTTGCATGTGCAGTGCAACATTTTACGTGGCGTCATTACGTCATGTACTTACGTTATATAGATATGCACGTCAGCCTTGACATTGGTTTTGCACATCGGCGTTAAACTAGACATCGGCTGATACCGATGTTGGCATTTTTACCTAATATCGACCGATTCCGATAAGTTCACCGAATATTGTGCATCCCTGGTCTATAGTATTCAGCCCTAGAATCAGTCTCTGTCTGACTCTGACGTTTCATTTTCACAGTATTTTTGTAGTCTCTGTCATCTCCCCTCTCAAACCTCTCTGCTTCCTCCCGTGTACTTTCTCTCACTTCTCTCTCTACCCTCCCTCTCATCATGCTGTTGTTTCTGGCTCTAGTTTGCAGTGGAGAGTGTTCTGAGGGGCGGGGAGTTTGACGAGCAGAAGGTTGCGGTTGCCGGGGGTTCCCACGGCGGATTCGTGGCCTGTCATCTAATTGGCCAGTACCCAGAGTTCTACAAGGCCTGCGTGGCTCGGAACCCCGTCATCAACCTGGCCTCCATGATCGGGAGCACCGACATCCCAGACTGGTACAATCACACTTTCTCACTACCATGCCCACACAAACATCCGCTAACTCATAGGGACGATACAAGTATCACAGTATATTTTCCATAGAAAAAAATCCTTTAAAAACCTGCTGTATGTAAAATATTGTGTGCTATAAATTGGAAAATAAAGACATGTGACTCTGGGTGACAACATGTTTCCAACATTAGGGATATTTTCCTAAAGAAGTTCGGTCCGCTTCATGTTTTGTTTCAGTGCCAGGACAGTGAGTGTCTTGATACAGGTATCATCTACTTAGTTATTACCACATAGGCTTGACATCCATGACGTTTACTTTCAGGTTGGTGGATACAGAGAGAAACATACGCACTTCAGTCTTAGGGGGGTTGTATAGGCTTGCCGGGATGTGTCGTCTGTGTCTCTCTATGGAGAGGAAGCAGTCAGTAATTCAAACAACAAGAAGGGAAACTAGATATGATAGAATCCATACTATTTGTTTTTTGTTCCCTTTTCTCTATAAGGTGTGGTTAACCAACGTGTGGGTATGTTTCAGGTGTATGGTGGAGGCTGGCTATAACTACAGTACAGATTGCCTGCCTGACCCTGCAGTCTGGGAGCAGATGTTAAACAAGTCTCCTATCAAACATGTCAAACAGGTGTGTGTGTGTTATCCAGCGGACTGTGTGTTTCACATTCTGTTAGTTTTCTGATCCAATGCAGGTGAAAAAAGCTTTGCTGTCTCTCTACCCTTGTTTTTCTGGGCCTTGTGTCTGTGTGTTGACTGTAACAATGTATGTGACTGTCGTCGCCATTCAGGTGAAGACTCCTGTGTTGCTGACTCTGGGAGAGGATGATAAGCGTGTGCCCCCTAAGCAGGGAATTGAGTACTACAGAGCCTTGAAGGCACTACAAGTCCCAGTGCGGTGAGTAAACTGCCTTTGTGCTGTTGGCTGCTGGGTAATGTAGTATTTAGTGGTGTGGTGGTCACATATCAGAATAAAGACAGTGAAGTACTTCGTATGCGTTAAGTAAAGGTAATCAACAGCTAACCAGTTAATGGGGGTGCTTGCCAAAAACAGATTCTCCTCTTCCTATTTGTAAAAAAAATAWAWAAAAAATATTGTCTTAAACTGAGACTCAGTGATTTGACGTTGCCACGAGCAGTGGGATGAACCGCAGATGAATGCTATGCAAGATAATGCACTCAGTATTACACAGTATCTTTGCATGTGCATGGGTGAGCTTCAATCTCCTATAAACGTGATAGCTGCAGCACCAAAACAGAAGTTTAGCCTCACGCTTCCATGGTCTTTCTTAGTTGGTCTTTCTTGTCAGCCCGATGTTGTTGTTGTTGTTTACTTCATGATTAGCTGACTCTAGTTTCTTAACTCCGCCTGGATGCCTTTCTTTCAGGTTGCTATGGTACCCTGGGAACAACCACTCCCTGTCCAAGGTGGACGCGGAGTCTGATGGCTTCATGAACATCGCTCTCTGGGTGACCCAGCACCTGTCTCTGTGACGATACCATTAGCTCTAGCACGCTAACCCTATGATAGCTCTAGCATGCTAACAACAGGATGTTAATCTGTATAATAACGGTGTGAGGGTCAGGCCAAAGCACTGAGGGTACTGTAGACTACCTGCACTAAGTCATCTGTGATTAGAGCATCTGCATTAGTTTATAGCTTTGGAATTACACCTTCTGAAGGATGGCACGTYATCTGGTCCTATATCAAATATGAAACTGTTGAAACACATTGATTTTTGCCTGTCATTTAGCAACACTAATCCTTATTTTCAACTTTCAAAAGGTTCCGCCTATGATTAAACAAGGGCTATGGGTACTGCCGTTCAGAAATGATCGAAGACCTTTTTATTTAGAAAGATMTTAAACAGCCGTATAGTTTCATCATCTAAATTGTGATTAATGTGATCATAATATGAAGAGAAAGAAAGTACTTTGAATATTCTTGAGCTAACATTATGGACCAAGTAATGGTAACACCCGGTGAAAGGTCTACACTACACATTGTACTCATTACGTTCATTCTGATGGTGCTTTCCAGGGTTACAGATGCTTTATACTGATTGTAACAACCAGGGATCTTTCTCTGATGATTCTATCAATAAAACATGTTTTGGCTATAAAACATGTCTTTTTTTAAAATATATTTAAACTATTATATTTAAACAAAATTCCTGACATTTAATCCTAGTAARAATTCCCTGTCTTAGGTCAGTTAGGATCACCACTTTATTTTAAGAATGTGAAATGTCAGAATAATGTTAGAGAGAGCGATTTATTTCAGATTTTATTTCTTTCATCACATTCCCAGTGGGTCAGAAGTTTACATACACTCAATTAGTATTTGGTAGCATYGCCTTTAAATTGTTTAACTTGGGTCAAATGTTTCGGGTAGCCTTCCACAAGCTTCCCACAATAAGTTGAGTGAATTTTGGCCCATTCCTCCTGACAGAGCTGGTGTAACTGAGTCAGGTTTGTAGGCCTCCTTGCTCGCACACGCTTTTTCAGTTCTGCCCACAAATGTTCTATAGGTTTGAGGTCAGGGCTTTGTGATGGCCACTCCAATACCTTGACTTTGTTGTCCTTAAGCCATTTTGCCACAACTTTGGAAGTATGCTTGGGGTCATTGTCCATTTGGAAGACCCATTTGCGACCAAGATTTAACTTCCTGATTGATGTCTTGAGATGTTGCTTCAATATATCCACATCATTTCCCTACTTCATGATGCCATCTATTTTGTGAAGTGCACCAGTCCCTCCTGCAGCAAAGCACCCCCACAACATGATGCTGCCACCCCCGTGCTTCACGGTTGGGATGGTGTTCTTCGGATTGCAAGCCTCCCCCTTTTTCCTCTAAACATAACAATGGTCATTATGGCCAAACCGTTCTATTTCTGTTACATCAGACCAGAGGACATTTCTCCAAAAAGTACGATCTTTGTCCCCATGTGCAGTTCCAAACCGTAGTCYGGCTTTTTTAAGGCGGTTTTGGAGCAGTGGCTTCTTCTTTGCTGAGCGGCCTTTCAGGTTATGTGAATATAGGACTTGTTTTACTGTGGATATAGATAGTTTTGCACCTGTTTCCTCCAGCATCTTCACAAGGTCCTTGCTGTTGTTCTGGTTGATTGATTTGCACTTTTCGCACCAAAGTACGTTCATCTCTAGGAGACAGAACGTGTCTCCTTCCTCAGCGGTATGATGGCTGCGTGGTCCCATAGTGTTTATACTTGCGTACTATTGTTTGTACAGATGAACGTGGTACCTTCAGGCGTTTGGAAATTGCTCCCAAGGATCAACCAAACTTGTGGAGGTCTATAAAAAAAAAAATTGAGGTCTTGGCTGATTTCTTTTGATTTTCCCATGATGTCAAGCGAAGAGACACTGAGTTTGAAGGTAGGCCTTGAAATACATCCACAGGTACACCTCCAATTGACTCAAATCAGAAGCTTCTAAAGCCATGACATCATTTTCTGGTATTTTCCAAGCTGTTTAAAGGCAGTCAACTTAGTRTATGTAAACTTCTGACCCACTGGAATTGTGATACAGTGAATTAATCTGTCTGTAAACAATTGTTGGAAAAACCGACTTGCCAAAACTATAGTCTGTTAACAAGAAATTTGTGGAGTGGTTGAAAAGCGAYTTTTAATGACTCCAACCTAAGTGTATGTAAACTTCCGACTTCAACTGTATATGTTGAATATGTCCCTCATTGCCACTTTTCCTTCCATCATTTTGCACTATGATACTGGGAGAACATGGAAAGATGAGGTTTTGTCAGTGGTATATATTGAACAAAGGGTGGTAGGTAGCCTAGCGGTTAGAGCGTTGGGCCTTTAACTGAAAGGTACCTGAGCCGACAAAGTGAAAAATCTGTCTGTGCCCTTGAGCAAGGTACTTAACCTTAATTTGCTCCAAGGCAGGGTTCAAGTCACAGAATTGTTAAATGTTTTCTGTGCCGGGAAAAGTTTTGGGGAAATTATCAAATCTGAAAAGTCATGGAAGTTAATTAATAACATTTCTGTTAATGGAATGTATAGGCACAGTTTACTGTTTTATCAATCAAATAAAAATCCACATWTCAGCCAGGATCGGAAAACACGTCTGTTTGTGTGCATCACCTGCATATGTGCGAGATGAGTGGGCTGTTTGTTGCTCAAGGAGAGAAAGACAGTTGGACGTTGCAGCAGAAGGTAGAGTGCATTTACTGTCTCATTCTAAAATTGATGAAATAGTTTTTTCCCCCTCATCAACCTACACACAACACCCATAATGACAAAGCATWAAAATKATTTTATCCATTTTAGCAAATGTATTACAATAACTGATATCACATTTACATATGTATTCAGACCCTTTACTCAATACTTTGTTGAAGCGCCTTTGGCAGCGATTACAGCCTTAAGTCTTCTTGGGTATGACGCTACAAGCTTGGCACACATGTTTTTGGGGAGTTTCTCCCATTCTTCTCTGCAGATCCTCTCAAGCTCTGTCACGTTGGATGGGGAGCGTCGCTGCACAGCTATTTTCTGGTCTCTCCAGAGATGTTTGAACAGGTTCCAATCCGGGCTCTGGCTAGGCCACTGAAGGGCATTCAGAGACTTGTCCCAAAGCCACTTTTGCGTTGTCTTGGCTGTGTGCTTAGGCTTGTTGTCCTGTTGGAAGGTGAACCTTTGTCCCAGTCTGAAGTCCTGAGAGCTCTGGAGCAGGTGTTCATCAGGGATCTCTCTGTACATTTCTCCGTTCATCTTTCCACACGATCCTGACCAGTCTCCCAGTCCCTGCCGCTGAAATACATCCCTACAGCATGATGCTGCCACCACCATGCTTCACCGTAGGGATGGTGCCAAGTTTCCTCCAGATGTGACGCTTGGCATTCAGGCCAAAGAGTTCAATCTTGGTTTCATCAGACCAGAGAATCTTGTTTCTCATGGTCTGAGAGTCCTTTAGGTGTCTTTTGGCAAACTCCAAGCGGGCTGTCATGGGCCTTTTACTGAGGAGTGGCCACTCTACCATATTGATTGGTGGAGTGTTGCAGAAATGGTTGTCGTTCTGAAAGGTTCTCCCATCTCCACAGAGGAACTCTGGAGCTCTGTCAGAGTGACCATCGGGTTCTTCGTCACCTCCCTCAGTTTGGCAGGGCGAAGAGTCTTGGTGGTTCCAAACTTCTTCCATTTAAGAATGATGGCGGCCACTGTGTTCTTGGGAACCTTCAATGCTGCAGGCATTTTTTGGTACCCTTCCCCAGATCTGTGCTTCGACACAATCCTGTCTTGGAGCTCTACGGACAATTCTTCAACCTCATTGCTTGGTTTTTGCTCTGACATGCACTGTGGGTGTGTGCCTTTACAAATCATGTCCAATCAATTGAATTTACCACAGGTGGACTCCAACCAAGTTGTAGAAACATCTCAAGAATTATCAATGGAAACAGGATGCACCTGAACTCAATTTCAAGTCTCATAGCAAAGGGTCTGAATACTTATGTAAGTAAGGTATTTCTGTTTTTGTTTTTTTTCCTAAAAACTTGTTTTCGCTTTGTCATTATGGGGTATTGTGTGTTGATTGAGGAGGGGATTTTTTTTAATACTCAATCTTAGAATAAGACAACATGTGGAAGGGGTCTGAATACTACTTGAATAAAAGTAAAAACATATTTAGTTTTAAATACACTTAAGTATCAAAAGTAAATATAATTGCTGAAATACACTTAAGTATCAAAAGTAAAACTAAAAGCATGAATCATTTCAAATTCCTTATTAAGCAAACCAGACAGCACAATTTTTAAAAATGTATTTATGGATAGCCAGTGGCACACTCCAACACTCAGACTTAATTTACAAACTAAGCATTTGTTTTTAGTGAATCCACCAGATCAGAGGCAGTGGGGATGACTAGGGATGTTTTCTTGATAAGTGTGTGAATTTGACTATTTTCTGTCCTGCTAAGCATTGAAAATGTAACGGGTACTTTTGGATGTCAGGGAAAATGTATGGAGTAAAAAGTACATTATTGTCTTTAGGAATGTAGTGAAGTAAAAGTTGTCAAAATAGCAAAGTATAGATACTCGTTAAGTAGAACTTTAAAGTATTTTTACTTAAGTACTTTACACCACTGTATTTAGGTAACCAATTCAAAACATGTATTGTACACTGTAGTTAACTGTTAAGCTGTTATTAGCATATATTAATGTTTTCGTCATGTCCCAAAAAACTTTCCACCAACACTTGCGAATAAGTTGATTCAATTTTGGAATGAATCAGATTATTCATTTAAACAATTATTTCTGACAAAATGAACGATTCACTTTGCCATTTATTATTTGAGATTCGGTTCAATTGTGATTAATCGAATCAGGTGAATCAAAATAATTTGAATCGCAGTCATTTTGGAAAAAATATTTATTTTAGATTATGTTAAATTTGTTTGTAGATGCAGTACTTCCAGTTGATTTGGACATCCAATGTTTGGGACATTGCAAACTCAATAGATGCTAGTCAGCAGTGGTGTAAAGTACTAAAGTCGTTTTTTGGGGTTTCTGTACTTTACTATTGACATTTGATACTTTTACTTCATACATTCCTAAAGAATATTATGTACTTTTTGTTCCATACATTTTCCCTGACACCGAAAACTACTCTTTACACTTTGAATGCTTAGCAGGACAGGAAAATGGTCCAATTCACTCACTTATCAAGAGAACGTCCCTGGTCATCCCAATTGCCTCTGATCTGACGAACTTACTAAACACAAATGTTTAATTTGTAATTGAATTCTGAGTGTTGGAGTGTGCCCATGGCTATCCAGATTTTTTTTTGAAAATGGTGTGTTATTTTTAATATAAGGAATTAGAAATGATTTATACTTTTACTTTTGATACAAAAGTATATTTTAACAATTACATTTACTTTTAACTTTTACTGAAGTAGTATTTTACTGGGTGACTTTCACTTTTACTTGAGTCATTTTCTATTAAGGTATCTATACTTTTACTCAAGTATGACAATTTAGTACTTTTTCCACCACTTCTACTCACCCTGCAAAGTAAACACTTCTAAGGTAGCTAAGATAAATATGACTAAACTAGAAAAGGTACATTTCCCGAAGAAAATGTGTAGGCTTGCTTCAGCTGAATAAAAGGATTTGCAGCCTACCATAGCCATTGGATATTTTATGTATGGATCTTTAATTTTTTTCAAAAGGCATAAAACATAATTGGTTGTAATGTTGCAATGTTATGCATCAARGGTGGTCAAGTTTTAAACCTGTAAAACAACACCTTTCACTGTAGCTATCTGGTGTATGTCACAAAATATTGATAAATTATTATTTTTAATGTCATTTTTAAGTACCTGTGTATTTGATATCTGATCATAGGATAGACAGGGGAGGTGACATGCCATTTCAGATTTTCATTATGTAAAAAGCCCTGTCAGTTGACAGACATCTGTCTGGGAAGGTTTCACTTCTTCATTTCTGAATTGTGTTACATAAGTCCTGGTACTTAAACTAGTCTTTTTACATCTGGTCTGTCATTCAAGGCTTTTCTTTCTCGATACGGGATGCTTTATTTGGAGGAAAGGTTGGCAGAAACTTGTTTTGGAATAAAGCATCGGTCTATTCCATTCGAAACAACATCACGTTTCATTATAATTTACCTCCAGTGGGTTATTGAGGCTCAAAACCTTCCACGGTAAGTGTAATTCTCACTTCTAATATGCCAGTTAATATCTGTGCAAGGCCATGAAAACTTTACATTGAGGTGAATACTCATAATTTGAATACTATTATTAATGTACCAGAATTTACTGTTTTATACTGGTTGTCTCATGATTGTACTGTATTTGCAGTCGTGTGGTCATTTGCAGTTAGCGTCTGAAACCCATTTTGATAAGGCTTGGACCTGGTTTAAACATTGCCCATAGCTGGGACTTGCTGTGATCAACTTTCATTGTTTGTACTTCTGTGCAGTTATTATTTGACTTTTAAATAAGATATATTTTGTGGTACGAATGTTTATTTCTCTTGGTCCAGGTCATGCAGGGATATGGAGTTCTCCTCTGCTTATGTCTACTACCACCAGCTGTTAGAACTATAAATCCCAAGTTCTTCCCTTGCGACAGCAACGCAGACTCCAGTGTGGTGAACTGCTCTCGGAGGGCGCTCACCCGCATCCCAGTGATCTGCTCAGCCTCTGTCCTTTCACTTGACCTGAGCTATACTGGGATTCAGCAGGTAGGGAAGGATGCATTCTCTGGGGTTCCAAACCTCCAGAAACTGAGCATGACAAGGAACTGTCTCCCTAGTCATATGAGGGCCTTGGGGTCTCCCTCGTGCCATGTTGAGATCCACAAGGATGCCTTCATGTGTCTTAAGAACCTCAGCACCCTCCTACTGGAAGGAAACAGCCTCACTTCTCCCCTCCCCAGACTACCTGACAGCYTGGAAGTCCTTAATCTGGAGTCTAACCACCTTTACAACATAACCCAGCCCCTCGGCACACCAAACCTCAAGCAGCTGCTACTCACCATGAACTGCTACTATGGTAACCCCTGCAACCAGTCCTTCCACATTGACGAGAGAGTCTTCAGGGAGCTTACCCAGCTGCAATACCTTACCCTGGGTTTTAACAACGTAACATCCATCCCTCCAGGAATGCCTCCCTCTCTGAAGAGTCTGGATCTGAATGAGAATAAAATTTCTGTGCTGGATGAGTGGGCGTTTGCCAATCTGACCCAGCTCTGTAAACTCAACCTGGGCTGGAACTGCCAGCGCTGTGACCATGCTGCTCAGCCCTGCTTCCCCTGCTTCAACAACACCCCCCTTGACATCAACCCACATGCGTTTTACGCCCAGAACAACTCTCTCAAATTCCTCAGCCTGAGGGGAAACTCTCTCCGCAACATCCCAGAGGGCCTCTTCAGTCCCCTGGTACACCTAGAGGGATTGGACCTATCGGACAACCTATTGGCCATTGCCATACGTACCGGTACCTTCTTCATAGAGCTGAAGAGGCTCATTTGGATCAGCCTCATCTACAACTATGAGCCGATGACAACCTTCAAGGAGCTGGTGCTGTCTCCCAACGTGACCCAGATGTCTGGCCTGAAAACACTTCTCCTCAGTGGGAACTTCTTCCATATGGTCTCAGAGGAAAGTGTGGCGGTTCTGGCCAAGTTCCGTTGGCTGGAGGTTCTTGAGCTGCGGATGAACTTCATCAGATCCTGTAATCTGAGTGCCTTGGCCCAGCTACCAGCCCTGGTGAGGGTGGACCTTTCCCAGAACATGCTGGAATTTCTCCCATCCTTCTCTACTCAGTCCAAAGTGTGTAAGTCCTTTAAGAGCTTTCAGAACCAGAACCGGTATGCCACAGTGGAACTTCAGAACCCACCCATGTTGCTCAGTGACAGGAAGGCTGTCCCAGATGAGCYCTGGCATCATCCAGGTCCAGTAGTCACTGCAGCCGAGCCAGGGCCAAACACGTTGGCGATACTGGAGGATGAGTGCACTCAAAACCCAACTATATTTTTCTTCAAAAATAATCTCTGCAATGGTGCCATGTCTTTTGACCTTTCCCAAAACAACATCCTCACCCTCAATGGCAGTTTGTTCCTAGGTATGGAGAAGGCAGTCTGTTTGGACCTCTCTTACAACTACATGAGCCAGAGCTTAAACGGCAAACAGTTTCTCCACCTGGACAACCTGGCGTACCTCAGCATGGCCCACAACAGAATAGATCTGTACTATGGAGATGCCTTCAAGGAGCTCAATGCCACTCTGAAGGCTTTGGACCTCAGCAACAATGAGTTTCACTTCCTAATGAGAGGCATGGGCCATCGCTTTGAGTTCATCAAGAACCTCCCTAATCTGGAGGCGTTAAGTCTGTCTGACAACAGCATTGGGATGCGGATAGATCATACATTGTACAGCGACTCCCTCAGGTACCTGTATTTCTCTGGGAACAACCTGGACATCATGTGGGACACTAGAAGCAACGACTACATCACCTTCTTCCAGAACCTGACCAACCTTATCTACCTAGATATCTCCAGGAACCAGCTGAGGTCTCTTTCACCAGCAGCCTTCTGTAACCTGCCTGTCAGCCTCAAGGTGCTCCGGGTCAGCAACAACAAACTGAACTATTTCCCCTGGGAGAACATCACAGCACTCGGCCGACTATGCCACCTTAACCTTAGTGTTAACTATCTGTCTGAACTTCCCGACAAAGTCATACATTTTCAGGAAAACTTTACCCTTCTGGACCTTAGTCACAACCAGATCAGCTTTCTCCCCGAAGACTTTTTCAGCCAAGCATTGGCATTGCGTTTTCTCTACCTCAACCACAACAAACTCAAGCTGTTGGATCGGCAGTCCCTCCCTGCCCCACTGAGGAACGGCAGTGCCCTCCAGTTGCTCACTCTGCATGCCAACCCCTTTGACTGCTCCTGCGACACTTCCTGGTTTGCGGACTTCCTGCGTGCCAGCCAGGTGGAGATCCTCCTTCTTACCACTGGCGTACACTGTGGTTTCCCCGAGTCGCAGCAAGGAGCTAGTGTTTTGTCTATGGACCCCCGCTCCTGCCAGGAAATTTATGGCAGCCTGGCCTTCCTCTCTCTTACCTTCCTGACTCTGGTGTTCACTGCCTTGCCCCTACTCAGGCACCTCTACGGCTGGGATGTCTGGTACTGCTTCCAGGTACTTCTAAACATCAATGTTGTGTTGTATTCCCTCCCTGGTAGTTAATTGATCAAGTAATGTCATTGATTTACCAGATAGTTCACGAATATGATTTCCCAGTGCACGATCAGTCCCTGATTAGAAGACCATAATTGAATGGCCCAGCTGTAAATCAATGTTGTGTTTATGTGTCCATATGTTGAACATCTACATTACAGTATTTATTTTGTAACAAACAGGTGCTGTGGGCAGGACACAAGGGCTACTCCCAACTGCCTGGGGCAAACTGCCAGAGTCAGTATGATGCCTTTGTGGTCTTCGACACGGGCAACCACGCAGTGAGAGACTGGGTCTACAATGAGCTGCTGGTCCACCTGGAGAACGTGGGGCGGAGGAGGTTCTGTCTCTGCCTGGAGGAGAGAGATTGGGTTCCAGGTCTGTCCTGCATCGAGAATCTTCACAGTGCTGTCTACAGCAGCATGAAGACCGTGTTTGTGCTGACAAGCGGGGCAAGCGGCGGGGGAGCAAGAGTTAGCAGAGTAAATGGGGTGACTCGCCAGGCCTTCTACATGGTGCAGCAGAGGCTGCTGGATGAAAAGGTCAGACTTGCAATGCGTTTGTGTGTTATTGGGAGCTCCCGTGTTTAATTTCTAAATTGTAATTACTTTGCCACTACGGCCTATTTATTGCCTYACCTCCCTAATCCTACCTCATTTGCACACACTGTATATAGATTTTTTTCTATTGTGTAATTGACTGTAAATTTGTTTATTCCATGTGTAACTCTGTGTTGTTGTTTGTGTCGCACTGCTTTGCTTTATCTTGGCCAGGTCATAAATGAGAACTTGTTCTCTACTGGCCTACCTGGTTAAATAAAGGTGAAATTAAAAAAAAWAWTTAAAAAACAGTTGAAGTCGGAAGTTTACAAACACTTAGGTTGGAGTCATTAAAACTCGTTTTTCAACCACTCCACAAATTTCTATCTTTCTATAGTTTTGGCAAGACGGTTAGGACATTACTTGTCCAACTATTGTTTACAGACAGATTAWTTCACTTATAATTGACTCTATCACAATTCCAGTGGGTCAGAAGTTTACATACACTAAGTTGACTGTGCCTTTAAACAGCTTGGAAAATTCCAGAAATTGATGTCATGGCTTTAGAAGCTTCTGATAGGCTAATTGACATAATTTGAGTCAATTGGAGGTGTACCTGTGGATTTATTTCAAGGCCTACCTTCAAACTGTGCTTCTTTGCTTGGCATCATGGGAAAATCAAAAGAAATCAGCCAAGACCCCAGAAAAAAGTTGTAGACCACAAGTCTGGTTCATCCTTGGGAGCAATTTCCAAAAGCCTGAAGGTACCACGTTCATCTGTACAAACAATAGTACGCAAGTATAAACACCATGGGACCACGCAGCCGTCATACCGCTCAGGATGGAGACGCGTTCTGTCTCCTAGAGATGAACTTACTTTGGTGCGAAAGTGCAAATCAATCAACCAGAACAACAGCAAAGGACCTTGTGAAGATGCTGGAGGAAACAGGAACAAAAGTATCTATACCCACAGTAAAATGAGTCCTATATCGACATAACCTGCATGGCCACTCAGCAAGGAAGAAGCCACTGCTCCAAAACCGCCATAAAAAAGCCAGACTACGGTTTGGAACTGCACATGGGGACAAAGATCGTACTTTTTGGAGAAATGTCCTCTGGTCTGATGTAACTAGAACTGTTTGGCCGTAATGACCATCGTTATGTTTGGAGGAAAAAGGGGGAGGCTTGCAAGCCGAAGAACACCATTCCAACCGTGAAGCATGGAGGTGGCAGCATCATGTTGTGGGGGTACTTTGCTGCAGGAGGGACTGGTGCACTTCACAAAATAGATGGCATCATGARGKAGGRAAATKATGTGGATATATTGAAGCAACATCTCAAGACATCARTCAGGAAGTTAAAKCTTGGTCGCAAATGGGTCTTCCAAATGGACAATGACCCCAAGCATACTTCCAAAGTTGTGGCAAAATGGCTTAAGGACAACAAAGTCAAGGTATTGGAGTGGCCATCACAAAGCCCTGACCTCAATCCTATAGAAAATTTGTGGCCAGAACTGAAAAAGCGTGTGCGAGCAAGGATGCCTACATACCTGACTCAGTTACAACAGCTCTGTCAGGAGGAATGGGCCAAAATTCACCCAACTTATTGTGGGAAGCTTGTGGAAGGCTACCCGACACGTTTGACCAAAGTTAAACAATTTAAAGGCRATGCTACCAAATACTAATTGAGTGTATGTAAACTTCTGACCCACTGGGAATGTGATGAAAGAAATAAAAGATGAAATAAATCGCTCTCTCTACTATTATTCTGACATTTCACATTCTTAAAATAAAGTGGTGATCCTAACTGACCTAAGACAGGGAATTYTTACTAGGATTAAATGTCAGGAATTTTGCAAAACTGAGTTTAAATATATTTAGCTAAGGTGTATTTAAACTTCCGACTTCAACTGTAGGTAGGCTACATTCAAGTAATATCTTCATAATGAAGCAAAACAAACAACAGGCAACATCCCTACCACTCACTCAGTCTGTACTGTCTTATCTGTTATCTTATGTGCAGTTGGACGTGGCGGTGTTGGTTCTGCTGGACGAGGTGTTTCCCAAGCTGAAGTACCTGCAGCTGAGGAAGAGGCTCTGCAGGAAGTCTGTTCTGTCCTGGCCCAGGAACCCTCAGGCCCAGCCACTGTTCTGGAACCACATGAAGACAGCCCTGGGCTCTGACAACATCCGTTCCTACGACAACAACGTCAGCGAGAGCTTCATATAGGTGTGTCGATCCACAAACAGAGTGTCTTTTTATGTCGTTGTCACATTGTCTGTAAATGTTGATAGAATACTCAATTTAAGAGTTGGATAACATACAGTACGTCTATAACTACACTAAACCATGTTAGAAATTCYAAWAGTAGTGTGTTTTCATTCAAATAAATGTGTTTTCTCTGAAAATCCCCATTTTGGCATGTCCCACGTTATGTTTGTTGGACTTCTATGAATATTTTCACCCACTTCACCCCAAAATGTGCCCGAGTTTTCACCATCATTGTAAAGCCCTAGGTAATGTGTTGCTGTGGTAGTCATGAATAGATAAGCTAGAAATGTTTTAACAAGTTTAGAAAATGGCGCTCTATTCTTGGAATGACCCAGGTATACTAATAATGTAGTGGTTTTACAGTATAGAGGGGAATTCACTCCCAACATTTTCTGGATTGAACTCTTTTTTTCTCTCTCTTTGTGGCTATCAGATGGTATTATAAAATCAAGGTGAATATGTGAATTGTTAAAAAACTAAACAATTGTCTACAGTGTATTTACATAATAAGTTTGATCCTTCAAAGATAGTAGCTTATTTTGGGTTGGTTTAACTTGTTGTTGCAGTTTGAAGAAAATTTTCTGAAATAAATACATGCAATTCAACACAGGCCACACACATATTACAGAGAGGGAACAAAGTCATTATTGTGTATCAAAACTCATTCCATGCAGAAGTTTACCACCATATCAAGAGCAATGGYGTCATCCAGCCCACACTACAACTTCCACTAAATGTAAACTCCTCATCACTTCCATTTAAAGAGGAACTGAGATTGATGGTTCTTTTCTATTGTTGYCAACAGGTGAATAAAGTGTTCTCTTTTTTGCCACAAGACTCTCTGTTTCTGAAGGAAGTTAGAATAGGAAACTCCCAAATGGCAGCACAGCTGCGTCCTGTTAGCAGCATCCCACCCTACATAACACTACTGGCTTGCCTCTGAAGCTAAGCAGAGTTGGTCCTGGTCGGTCCCTTGATGGGAGACCAGGTGCTGCTGGAAGTGGTGTTGGAGRGCCAGTAGGGGGCACTCTTCCCTCTGGTCTAAGGAGATCCCAATGCCCCAGAGCAGTGAAGGGGACATTGCCCTGTGTACGGTGACGTCTTTCGGATAGGACATTAAAAGGGTGTYCTGACTCTCTGTGGTMATTTAAAAATCCCATGGCACTGATTGTAAGAGTAGGGGTGTACACCCCGGGGTCATGGCTAAATTACCAACCTGGTCCCATTCGGTCATTGCCACTTAATCATTCCTAATTGGCAAAAATCACTCTCCACCTAATAGCTGATGTGTGGCAAGTTGCCGTGCATCACCCAGGTGGGTGCCAGACATTGGTGGGGGATGAGGTGAGTTTACCTCTTACTATGTGAAGTGCTTTGAGTACCACAGTTGGTAGAAAGCTCTATATAAACCCAGTTAGTTATTCAATCGTGGCAGTCTCAGACTAAAGTATGTAGGAAACGACAGAGCAGCGGAATAATTTAGTGTGAGTCGTCAGGCTAGTAGTTTACTACAAAAAAAGATCAATTATAGTTTGCGCTGATGATGCCCTATGCTGATCTCACGGTGGGATAGTCTGACAGGCTGGTGGGAGGAGCTATAGGACGACAGGCTCATTGTAATGGCTGGATTGAAATTAATGGAACGGTATCCAACACATGACCACACAAACCACATGATTTCCATTCCAGCCATTACAAATGAGCCTGTCGTCCTATAGCTTCTCCCACCAGTCACCACTGTCCACTACACTGGTAAACTAGATATAGGGGAATGATCATTTGTGTTCAGGAAGTCTGGCTTAACCACCCCAAGACAGACAGGCGGACAGAGGGAGACACACACACTGTCTAGTGATCTGTCTTCAGTCTGATTTCAGTCTTGTCTCTTGTGTGATTTGTGTTGTAAAGTTAATGACAGCATGCCTGTGGTATACCCTGTGTGTGTACAATATTATTATTATTATTATTATTAAATATRAGTGGTGTCAAATCATCTGCCAATATAGGGTAGTAGTCGGCAGAGAAACTAATACCACTGACAGTGTGTCTGTGGTAGATACAGTGGAAGTGAGAGAAGGGGCCCACTAGTGGAGTTGAGAGGGATGGTGAGGTTGCCATAGTGATACCTACTAACAACAGAAAAAATACCATCAACATCACTTTCACATAATAGTTCACAACATTTGGACAATATTGAACGGTTTGTATACCAATAGTAATATTCCTTTAAATATACGGGGGCATCAAATCAACTGCCAATATAAGGTAGTAGTGGGCAGAGAAACTTATACCATGGACATTGCAGAGGAGGCTAGTGGRACGAGCTATAGGAGGACTGGCTCATTGTAATGAATGGAACAGACTCAGATATGTGGTTTACATATGTTTGATGTGTTTGATACCACTCCGTTTATTTCATTCCAGCCGTTACAAATGAGCYCGTCCTCCTACAGCTCCTCCCACCAGCCTCCTCTGGGACATTGGTATACAAACAGTTCAATATTGCCCAAATGTTGTGAACTATTATATGACAGTGAGGTTGATTGGTATTATTTCTGTTGATAGTAGGTATCACTATGGCAACCTCACCATCCCTCTCAACTCCACTAGTGGGCCCCTTCTCTGACTTCCACTGTATCTACCACAGACACACTGTCAGTCAATCAACATTCACTTCTCTGTCAGAGGGAAAAATTGTGTAAACTTCTTGCAGTCTGGGGTTGATTTTTGTCTGTCGGTTTATCTAAATCTCTTGCAAGGATGAACAGTAATATCCTACTATTTTCTACCATATAAATAAAACTCAATGACCAAATGTGGCAGTATTTCGACTGGCTTTCAGGCACTCCTTTGTGCTTGTCCCATCGACTCACGGCGTTATCTCCATCTCCAATCATCGCTGTCCCTTTAATTGTCCCCGCCGCCGTGGGAGAGAGTTTGCGCGTGCTTGTGGCCCGACAGCAGGAGAGGTCCAGAGAATGCTGGGACTGTGGAGCTCGCGCCAATGGACTTGGACACGAGCTGGGCTTTCCGGTGATGGAGAAGRACTGGTCTGTTGACAGGTAAGAGAGCCTCTGAGCCTACTTCTACGAACACCATCTTGATTTTAGGGCATCTTTAATAAAATAGATGATTCAAAATGCGTCGTTTTTGTGACTGAGAGGCTTAATTCTTATGTAATGTAGAGATATATACAGCCACGGATAGCAGAAGTAGCTTAATCCCCCTACCCGTGGTCGCACATAGTTTCTACCCTACCGGGTCTGACACGGGCTGGGTGGAATACATCTATGACCGTGACTGTCTCATTAGGCCTTAAGTGTTTCCACTTCTGATGGGATATTAGACAGGATGTTGGATTGAGAGCCGTTACATCTCTTATCAGGCATCACCCAGCATCATGCCAAGCGTGTTGTAATATAAACTGTTGCAGTTTTCCCCGCGCTACTGCTGTGGTCAACTCAGAGACGGCGAATGAGTTATTCTGTGGAGTGGGGTGTAACAAAGCTATGTGTAGCTGCAGAACTTTGGGAATATTGAGATTTTCTTTTGGATCGATATAGGAAGTGATTTCAACATYGTCCAGTCCATCAACCCAAAATGATTGAAATTTGACTGACATGTCACGGTGCGTAAACTTCCTCCGCTCTGGGTAGAATTGATGCACAAGCGCCGAAAAAGATATTGTTCCCAGTATCGGGAAGGGGATTTCAGTTTTTCTTCAATATGATGTCCTTTTTGATGTTGCGGATCACATTAGGTTCAAACAGATTTATTTACGATACTTTAGCACAAAGCTAACCTTTGAATGTTAGATTTTTTCAAAGACAATTGATTCACTCCTGTTTCGCGCGTCATTGGATGTAGTCTAGGAAAGCACTATAAGCGAGATGTTCAATATTGAGTTCTGTGATACTGGTTTATGATTATAATATTATATTATTCAGGGTCGATTGCTGTCAGATAGCGTTTATTGTCTCTCATCCATTGATGGAAAGCGGMTTGACAACTCGTGAGATTGACACATATCTAAACCAATGGTCTAGCGGTAGATTACCTCAATGTCCGATCTTCTTAGATAAGAGGAGGGATTTCTGGCACGGATTTGCATAGTATCCGCTTCCCGGGCAGTCCTTTTCAGAGGAAAAACACAAAACCGACCTTAGATCTGTGTCGAAGCGGAAGCAGCTGAGCTATGAGGGCACTTTCAACCGTGCTGAAACGCACAGTGTTTTGCTTCTTAAAAACGGTCAGTAGGATCTGGGGGATGTTGGTAGGCATCAGTAGTGTAAAGTACTTCATTAAAATACTTTAAAGTACTATTTAATTAGTATTTTTTTATGGGGATATCTGTACTAACTATTTATGTTTTTGACTACTTTTATTTCACTAAATTCCTTAAGAAAATATTGTACTTTTTACTCCATACACTTTCCTTGACACCCAAAAGTACTCGTTACAATTTGAATGCTTAGCAGGACAGGAAAATGGTGCAATTCACACACGTATCAAGAGAACATCCCTGGTCATCTACTGCTTCTGATCTGGTGGACTCACTAAACACAAATRCTTCATTTGTAAATGTTGTCTGCATTTTGGARTGTKCCCAAGGCTATCCGTAACATAAAAACAACAAGAAAATGGTGCTGTCTGSTTTGCTTAATATAAGGAATATGAAATGATTTTAACTTTTAATATTTAAGTATATTGTAAACCAAATACTTTAATTTGTAAAAGTATACTCGAGTAGCTTAATTTTTACTCAAGTATTACAATTGGGTACTTTTTCCACCACTGGTAGCTACTTTTTATGTTAGTGGCTGTTTTTCTCTCTCAATGCCAAATATTTTCTTGTAATAATAGAGAAAGGGACATTTATCAGCGAGAACACACAATTAAAAACTCACTTCACTCCACCCACAAGGCAATAAATCGTTCAAATCTTCTCTTTCCTCACTTACCCTTTCTCCATCTCTCTCCTTACTTACCCTGTCTCCATCTCTCTTTCCTCACTTACCCTGTCTCATCTCTCTCTCCTCACTTACCCTGTCTCCATCTCTCTCTACTCACTTACCCTGTCTCCATCTCTCTCTCCTCACTTACCCTGTCTCCATCTTCTCTCCTCACTACCTCTGTCTCCCATCTCTCTCTCCTCACTTACCCTGTCTCATCTCTTTCCTCCTCTCTCTCCTACTTACCCTGTCTCCATCTCTCTCTCCTCACTTAACCTGTCTCCATCTCTCTCTCTCCTCTCTCTCCTCACTTACCCTGTCTCCATCTCTCCTCTCCTCTCTCTCCTCCTTCACCCCTGTTTTTCCATCTCTTCTCTCCCACTTACCCTGTATTCCATTCTCTTCTCACTTAGCCTGTCTCCATCTCTTCCCTCACTATCCTGTCTCCATCTCTCTCCCTCACAACCTGTTCCATTCTCTCTCTCACATACATCTGTCCTCCATCTCTCTCTCCTCACTCCCCTGTCTCCATCTCTCTCTCCTCATCTTACCCTGTCTCCATCCTCTCCCTCCTTACCTGGTCTCCATCTCTCTCTCCTCATTACCTGGTCTTCCATCTCTCTCTCTCATTACCCTGTCTCCATTCTCTCTCATCCTCACTTACCCTGCTCCATCTCTCCTCTCCTACTTACCCTGTCTGCCATCTCTCTCTCCCACTTACCCTGTCTCATCTCTCCTCCTCATCTTACCT
Organism: Salvelinus sp. IW2-2015; assembly: GCF_002910315.2. Taxonomy (NCBI): domain Eukaryota; kingdom Metazoa; phylum Chordata; class Actinopteri; order Salmoniformes; family Salmonidae; genus Salvelinus; species Salvelinus sp. IW2-2015. The sequence continues at coordinate 3,517 of NW_019944503.1, read as the reverse complement.
GTCTCCATCTCTCTCTCCTCACTTACCCTGTGTCCATCTCCTCTCTCCTCACTTACCCTGTCTCCATCTTCTCTCCTCCTAACGCTGTCTTCATCTCTTCTCTCCTCACTTTACCCTGTTCCATCTCTCTCTCTCCTCACTTCCCCCTGGTCTCCCATCTCTCTCTCCTCACTTACCCTGTCTCCATCTCTCCTCTCCTCCTTACCCTGTCTCCATCTCTCTCTCCTTCACTTACCTTCTCCATCTCTTTCTCTCCTCTCTCTGCCTCACTTACCTTGTCTCCATCTCCCTCCTCACTTACCCTGTCTCCATCTCTCTCTCCTGCACTTACCTGTCTCATCTCTTTCCTCCTCTCTCTCCCTCACTTACCTTTGTCTGCGACTCTCCTCTCCTCAACTACCCTGTCTCCATCTCTCTCTCCTCGCTCTCCTCGCGTTACCCTCGTCTCCGTCTCTCCTCCTCTCCTCGCTGACCCTGGTCTCCGTCTCCTCTCTCTCCTTGCTTACCCCTGTCTCCGTTCTCTCTCTTCTCTCACTTACCCCTGTCTCCATCTCTTTCTCCCTCACTTACCCCGTCTTCCATCTCTCTCTCCTCACCTTACCCTGTGTCCATCTCCTATCCTCACTACCCTGTCCTCACATCTCTCTCTCCCTCACTTACGCTGTCCTCCATCTCTCTCTCCTCACTTACCCTGTCTCCATCTCTCTCGTCCTCACTTACCCTGTTCTCCATCTCTCTCTCCCTCACTACCCTGTCTCCATCTCTCTCTCCTTCCTACCCTGTCTCCAATCTCTCTCTCCTCACTTACCCTGTCTCCATCTCTCTCCCTCACTACCTGTCTACATCTCTCTCTCCTCACTTACCTGCTCATCTCTTTCTCTCTCTCTCTCCTACATTACCCTTGTCTCCATCTCTCTCCTCTCACTTACCCTGTCTCACATCCTCTTTCCTCTGTACCCCGTTCCTACTTCTACTCCTCTCATTACCCTGTTCGCTCTCTCTTCGCGTCTTCAACTCTACCCATGTCTCCGATCTCTCTCTCCTCACTTACCTGTCTCCATCTCTCTCTCTCCCTCAGCTTACCCTTGTCTCCTCCTCTCTCTCCTCCTACCCTAGCCCGTATCGCCTCTTCTCTGCTCTCTGCTTACCCTGTCTCACTCTTCTCTCATGCTCTCTCCGCTCAGCTTACCTCTGTCTCCATCTCTCTCTCCTCACTTACCCTGTCTCTCATCATCTCTCCTCTCCTCACTTACCCTGTCTCCATCTCTTTCTCTCTCACTCACAACTGTCCTCCATCTCTTGCTCTCATCAACTTACCCTGTCTTCCATCTCTTCTCTCCTCAACTTACCCTGTCTGTCCATCTCTTTCTCTCCTCACTTACCTGTCTCATCTCTCTCCTCACTTACCCTGTCTCCATCTCTCTCTCCTCTCCTCGCTTACCCTGTCTCCATCTCTCTCTCCTCACTTACCTTGTCTCGCATCTCTCTCTCCTCACTTACCCTGTCTCCATCTCTCTCTCCTCACTTACTCCTGTCTCCATCTCTTTCTCTCCATCACTTACCCTGTCTCCATCTCTCTCTCCTCACTTACCCTGTCTCCATCTCTCTCTCCCTCACTTACCCTGTTACATCTACTTTGCTCTCTACTTACCCTGTGCTCATCCTCTTTCTCTTCTCACTTACCCCTGTCTCCATCTCTCTCTCCTCACTACCCTGTCTCCATCTCTCTCTCCTCACTTACCCTGTCTCATCTCTCTCTCCTCACTTTAACCCTGTCTCCATCTCTCTCTTCTCATTTCACACTTACCCTGTCTCCATCTCTCTCCTCCTCACTTAACCTTTCCTCCATCTCTCGTCTCCTCACTTACCTGTCTCCATACTCTCTCTCCACATAACTGTCTCCAATGCTCACTCTCTCCTCTCTCTCCTCACTTACCCTGTCTCCATCTCTTCCTCAGTTACCCTGTCTCATCTCTCTCTCCTCAGTTACCTGTTTCCATTCTCTCTCCTCACTTACCTGTTCCATCTCTCTCTCCTCACTTACCCGTCTCATCTCTCTTTCTTCTTCTCATTACCGTCTCCATCTCTCTCTCCCTCACTTACCCTGTCTCATCTCTCTCTCCTCACTTACCTTGCTCCATCTCTTTCTCTCCTCACTTACCCTGTCTCCATCTCTCTCTCCTCACTTACACCTGTCTCCATATTCTGCTGCTCTCTCCTCTCATTACACTGTCTTTTGCATCTCTCTCTCTCACTACATGTCTTCATACTCTCTCTCCTCACTTGTGATACCCTGTCTCCATCTCTCCTTCCTCACTTACCCTGTCTCCATCTCTCCTTCCTCACTTACCCTGTCTCCATCTCTCTTCTCCTCACTTACCCTGTCTCCATCTCTCCTCTCCTCACTTACCCTGTCTCCATCTCTCTCTCCTCACTTACCTGTCTCATCTCTTTCTTCTCTCTCTCCTCACTTACCCTTGTCTCCACTCTCTCTCCTCACTACCCTGTCTCATCTCTCTCTCCTCACTTACCCTGTCTCATCTCTTTCTCTCCTCTCTCTCCTCACTTACCTTGTCTCGATCTCTCTCTCCTCACTTACCCTGTCTCCATCTCTCTCTCTCTCCTCGCTTACCCTGTCTCCGTCTCTCTCTCTCTCCTCGCTTACCCTGTCTCCGTCTCTCTCTCTTCTCCTCGCTTAACCCTGTCTCCCGACTCTCTCTCTCTCCTCGCTTACCTTCTCCATCTCTTCTCCTCACTTACCCTGTCTTCCATCTCTCTCTCCTCAACTTACCCTGTCTCCATCTGTCTCTCCTCACTTAACACTGTCTCCATCTCTTGCTCTCATCATTACCCGTCTCCCATCTCTCTCTCCCTCACTACCCTGGTCTCTATCTCTTTCTCTCTCTCACTACCCTGTCTCACTCTCTCCTCACTTACCCCTGTCTCCTATCTCTCTCTCTCTCCTCGGCTTACCCTGTCCTCCATCTCTCTCTCCTCACGTTACCTCTGTCTCCTCCATCTCTCTCTCCTCACTTACCTTGTCTCCATCTCTCTCTCCTCACTTAACCTGTCTCCATCTCTCTCTCCTTCACTTACCCTGTCTCCATCTCTTTCTCTCCTCAGCTTACCCTGTCTCCATCTCTCTCTCCTCAACTCTACCTGTCTCATCCTCTTCTCTCCTCACTTACCCTGTCGACTCTCTCTCTCTCACTTCACCCGTCTCATCTCTTTCTCTTCTACTTACCCTGTCTCCATCTCTCTCTCCTCACTTACCCTGTCTCCAATCTCTCTCTCCCACTTACACCTGTCTCCATCTCTCTCCCCATCTCCACTTTACCCTGTTCTCCATCTCTCTTCTCATCAACTTACCCTGTCTCCATCTCTCTCTCCTCACTTAACCATTTCTCATCTCTCGCTCTCTCACTTTACCCTGCTCCATCTTCTCTCTCCTCCACGTAACCTGTCTCCATCTCTCTCTCTCCTCTCTCTCCTCACTTACCCTGTCCATCTCTCTCCT
>NW_019944502.1:78924-87000 GCF_002910315.2 Salvelinus sp. IW2-2015 | reverse complement strand
TGCTCCCAAACATTATAAACCTGCATCAGGACATTCAGTCTATCATAGTTCATGTGTGATTCAATGACATTATGCAGGGCAGCTCAGAACAGCTGAAGATGGATTTTAAAGAACTGATTGGGTCTCTGCTTGACACCAACAAACAYCCCATAMTATCTGGCCCTCTGCCCTCACTAAATCATTGAACAGTTCAGCAGACTTCTTGCCCTCCATAACTGGCTACGAGACTATTACAGCTCTGTGGGTGTAACATTTATTGACAATGTTGATACCTTCTGGAAACAAAGCTAGTTTTATAAGGAGGATGGGATCCACCCAAATCATTTGGGGTCATGGATCCTTTCACAGCATTATAAGACTGCGTTGAGACAATGACTTATCAATGACCCAAGCCCAGCTCAGTTAATCCCTACCATTGTGTCGCTGAGTTGTCATAATGCTTCATCAAATGTACATTATCCCAGGGGTGCTGGATATCACAATGTAAGTAACCTGATGTATGTCCCTCTAACTGCCCTGAAAACCTCTGCTTATCCTACAGCTATCGTTTGCTGTAACTATGTGCCTATGAACCAGAGTTATACTGTTATCACTGAGGTGGTGTGCCCTAGGAGGAAGTCCACTGTTAACACTGAGGTGGTGTGCCCTAGTAGGAAGTCCACTGTTATCACTGAGGTGGTGTGCCCTAGGAGGAAGTCCACTGTGAACAGCTCACCCTGCACTAACATAAATAACATGAGAATGTCTACCTCTGCTAAGCTTCCCAGTAAAGAAATGAAAACAAGCAAGCATCCCAGAAAAGTGCTAAAAATTGCCCATGTTAACATATGTAGCTTAAGAAACAAGGTTCATGAAATCGATAACTTGATAGCAACACATAACATTCATATTCTGGCTATCTCTGGAACTTAGATACATTTGATGATACAGTGGTAGCAATACATGGTTATAACATTTACAGAAAATACAGAAATGCCGATGGTGGAGGTGTGGCTGTTTATATTCAGAACCACATTCCTGTAAAGCTTAGAGAGGATCTCATGTTAAATACTGTTGAAGTAATATGGCTACAGGTTCATCTGCCTCACCTAAAGCCCATTCTGGTGGGAAGCTGCTATAGACCACCAAGTGCTAACAGTCAGTATCTGGATAACATGTATGTGATATCAACAGAGAGGTACATTTTCTGGGTGATTTAAATATTGACTGGCTTTCATCAAGCTTCCCACTCAAGAGAAAGCTTCAAACTGTAACTAGCGCCTGCAACCTGGTTCAGGTTATCAGTCAACCTACCAGGGTATTTACAAACAGCACAGGAATGAAATCATCAACATGTATTGATCACATCTTTACTAATGCTGCAGAAATGTGCTTTAAATCAGTATCCAGATCCATCAGATGTAGTGATCACAATATAGTAGCCATATCTAGGAAAACCACAGTTCCAAAGGCTGGGCCTAATACAGTGTATAAGAGGTCATACATTAAGAATATTTGCTGGTGTGTAATGAGGAACAAACAGACACTACACTTGACACATTTGTGAAATTGCTTATCCCAGTTACTAATAAGCATGCACCCATTGAGACAATGACTAAAAACTGTTAAATCACCATGGATTGATGAGGAATTGAAAAATGATGGTATTGTTTAGAGGTATGAGGCTATCAAAATAAAGAGAGTCGCACACTCCATGTCTCCCAGCAATTTAATGGGTATTTACCAACGTTTCACCATCACTGTGCCTTCCTCAAGGGTGAGCAAATTAAGAAATCATGTGACTAAACTGAATAAAAAGAAGAAGAAACTACTCTATGAAACCAGAGATAAATTAAATAAAGAATGATAGTAAAAAGCTTTGGAGCACCTTCAATGACATTTTGGGCAAAAAGGCAAACTCAGCTCCATCATTCATTGAATCAGATGGCTCATTCATCACAACACCCACTGATATTACCAACTACTTTAATGATTTTTTAATTGGCAAGATTAGCAAACTTAGGCATGACATGTGGAAGAGGTGAACAAATGATTGTCTATCAACAATGACAAGCCACTGGCGTCTGACTACTTGGATGGAAAATTACTGAGGATAATAGTGGACGGTATTGCCACTCCTATTTAGCATATCTTCAATCTAAGCCTACTAGAGAGTGTGTGCCCTCAGGCCTGGAGGGAAGCTAAAGTCATTCCGCTACCCAAGAATTTTAAAACGCCCTTTACTGGCTCAAATAGCTGACCAATCAGCCTGTTACCAACCCTTAGTAAACAGATTTTCAGCATGCTTATAGGGAAGTAAATTCAACAAGCACAGCACTTACACAAATGACTGATGATTGGCTGAGAAAAATTGACAATACAAAGATTGTGGGGGCTGTTTTGTGAGACTTCAGTGCAGCTTTTGACATTATTGATCATAGTCTGCTGCTGGAAAAATGTATGTGTTATGGCTTTACACCCCGTGCTATATTGTGGAGAAAGAGTAACTTGTCTAACAGAACACAGAGGGTGTTCTATAATGGAAGCCTCTCCAACAAAATCCAGGTAGAATCAGGAATTCCCCAGGGCAGCTGTCCCTTACTTTTTTCAATCTTTACTAACGACATGCCACTGGCTTTGAGTAAATCCAGTTTGTCTATGTATGCGGATGACTCAACACTGTACATGTCAGCTACTACAGCGACTGAAATGACTGCAACACTTAACAAAGAGCTGCAGTTAGTTTCAGAATGGGAGGCAAGGAATAAATCAGTCCTAAATATTTATACAACTAAAAGCATTGTATTTGGGACAAATCATTCACTAAACCCTAAACCTCAACTAAATCTTGTAAATCTAAATCTCAACGAAATCTTGCCTGTGTCTTAGTCTGAATGACTCTAGGTCTATCCTATAGCCTGTGTTTTAGTCTGAATGACTCTAGGTCTATCCTACAGCCTGTGTTTTAGTCTGAATGACTATAGGTCTATCCTACAGCCTGTGTTTTAGTCTGAGTGACTCTAGGTCTATCCTACAGCCTGTGTTTTAGTCTGAATGACTAGGTCTATCCTACAGCCTGTGTTTTAGTCTGAATGACTCTAGGTCTATCCTACAGCCTGTGTTTTAGTCTGAATGACTCTAGGTCTATCCTACAGCCTGTGTTTTAGTCTGAGTGACTCCAATAATCTCCTTTTATATTATTAATTTGTGTTGCCTGCTCTTCCATTCTCAATACAACCACAATTAGTGTAGATCTAAGGCTACTGGAGGCTTGTCTATATCCACACCCTACTGGAGGCTTGTCTATATCCACACCCTACTGGAGGTGGGCATGTCTATATAAAAACACGCCTACTGGATGTGCTTGTTCTATAATCACAACCCTACTGGAGGCTTTGTTCTAATATCCACACTCTACTGGCAGCTTTGTTCTATATCCACACCCTACTGGAGCTTGTCTATATCCACACCTACCTGAGGCTTGTCTATATCAACACCCCTACTGGAGGCTTGTCTATATCAAAACACCCTACTGGAGGCACTCTGTTTTCTATATCACACCCTACTGGAGGCATTGTGCTATATTCAACACCTACTGGAGGCTTGTCTATATCACACCCTACTGGAGGCTTGCATCTATATCAACACTCTACTGGAGGCTTGTCTATATCAACACCTACTGACTGACAGATAACACCCTTACTGGGCGTTGTCTATATCCAACACCTATGGAGGCTTGTCTATATCAACACCCTACTGGAGGCTTGCTTATTCAAACCACCCACTGAGGCTGACTATTATCACCACCCTACTGGATGCTTGTCTATACTAACACCTACTGGACGGCTTTGTCTATATCAACACCCTACTGGAGGCTTGTCTATAATCCACATTCCCTACTGGAGCTTGTTATCACACCCTCACTGAGACGGCTTGTCATATGTATCAAGCACCTACTGAGGGTCTTATCATACACCCTACTGGAGGCTTGTCAATATTCAACACCCTACTGAGGCTTGTCTTATATCAACACCCTACATATGGAGGTTGACTATATCACACCCTACTGGAGGCTTGTCAATACAACACCTACTGGGGCTTGTCTATATCACACCCCTACTGGAGGCTTGACTATATCCACACCCTACGGAGGCTTGTCAATATCAGATCTCACCCTACTGGAGCTGTACTATATCCACACCTAGCTGGAGGCTTGTCTATATCACTACACCCTACTGGGCTTGACCCTGTATCACCCTACTGTGGAGCTTGTCTATTCAAACCACCCTATGGAAGGCTGTCTATCAACACCCTACTGGAGCTTGTCTATATCAACACCCTACTGGAGCTGTCATATCCATCACCCTACTGGAGCTTGTTCTATATCAACACCCTACTGGAGGCTTGTCTATATCAACACCCTCTACTGGAGGCTTGTCTATATCCACACCCTACTGAGGCTTGTTCTATATCAACACCATTCTCTATATTTAAATAGACGTTAGTCAGTCTATGTTGTTCTATATAGACTAGGCCAGTCAGTGTCTATATAGACTAGTCCAGTCAGTGTCTATATAGACAGTCCTATCATGTCTATATAGACTAGGCAGTCAGTGTCTATATAGACTAGACCAGTCAGTGTCTATATAGACTAGTCCAGTCAGTTGGCCTATATATACTAGTCCAGTCAGTGTCTATGACTAGTCAGTCTAGTGTCTTATATAGACTAGTCCAGTCAGTGAGAGAGATGAGAGAGACAGACTGCTGAGAGAGAGAGAGAGACAGACTGCTGAGAGAGAGAGAGAGACAGACTGCTGAAGGAGAGAGAGAGAGACAGAAGTGCTGAGAGAGAGCAGAGACAGACTGCTGAGAGAGAGACAGACTGTCTGAGAGAGCGACAGACTGCTGAGAGAGAGAGGACAGACTGCTGAGAGAGGACAGGACTGGAGAAGAGAAGTAGACCGAGAACGTGCATGATGCGAGAGAGAGAACAGATGCTGGAGAGAGAGAAGAGGGACTGCTGAGAGAGAGAGAGAGAGACAGACTGCTGAAGCAGACTGAGAGAGAGACAGACTGCTTGAGAGAAGAGACAGACGGTCTGAGAGAGAGACAGACTGCTGAGAGAGATGAGAGAAGAGACTGCTGAGAGAGAGAGAGAGAAGACTGCGAGAGAGAGAGAGACTGCTGAAGAGAGAGAGAGACAGACTGCGACTGGAGTGACTGAGAGAGAGACAGACTGCTGGAGAGAGAGAAAGACTGCTGAGAGAGAGATGAGAGAGCTGAGAGAGAGATACATCTGCTGAGAGAGAGAAACAGACTGCTGAGAGAGAGAGAGAGACTGCTGAGAGAGAGAGAGAGAGAGACTACTGCAGTAGAGAGAGAGAGACAGACTACTGCAGTAGAGAGACAGACTGCTGCAGTAGAGAGAGACATGTTGTCATTTATGCTGCTGCTCTTGCTTTTCACCAGTGGAGCGTGTAATGTGGATCTTGTCGTTGGCCAATCATGACTCATCAAAGCGGCAGCAGGCTACAGTGATAGAGTCTCGCTCCGTGTGTGGAAAAAGTTAAAGAGATATCTAATAAATGGAAGATGGAATTTAAATGATGGAATTAAAAGTTAAAGGATAGGCTGCTCCGTTATATTCTGAATGGAGTCGTTGGTATCTGTACCTGTAGGATGCACTGCAGCCTCAGTTAGCCTAGCGAGCTAACGCTAGCTAGCTTAACTAGTTTCTCCCGGGTTTGATGCAGTCAAGACAGGTTACTGCGTAATCATATTAGATGATAAATGACGTAGCTATGGCAGCTTTTAGCCTTCTATAGCGCACGTGGGCTTGGTAGGTTTCTGTCTCTCTCTCTCTCCTCCCCATGTCACTGGCTCACAGTACGGTCCCTCCCAGCATGCTAGAGCTGCACCTCTCTCCTTCTCTCGTGCTTTATCAGCTCCGGTTAATAAACTACATGGCCAAAAGTAGTGGATTCTGCTAATTCAGCCACACCTGTTACTGACAGGTGTATAACATCGAGCATGCAGCCATGCAATCTCCATAGACAAACATTGGCAGGTGAATGGCCTTACTGAAGCGCTCAGTGACTTTCAACGTGGCACCGTCATAGGATGCCACCTTTCCACAACAAGTCAGTTTGTAACATTTCTGCCCTGCTAGATAGAGCTGCCCCGGTCAACTGTAAGTGCTGTTACTGTGAAGTGGAAATGTCTAGGAGCAACAACGGCTCAGCCGCGAAGTGATTGGCTACACAAGCTCACAGAACRGGACCGCCGAGTGCTGAAGCTCGTAGCGCGTAAAMATCATCTGTCCTCGGTTGCAACACTCACTACCGAGTTCCMAACTGCCTCTGGAAGCAACGTCAGKAAAGGAACTGTTGCACAATCACACTAACCTACAGACAACAACAACAGCCTCATCAGTTGGTCGGGGTCACTGTAGATCAATGTTTCCCAGCCAATCAATGATCCTGATCCATACAGTCACATGTCTGGTCTCTCCTCTACCCTGTTCTGGAATGATTAAAAGAACAACACCTTCCACCTTAACCTCGAACGTCTCAGCCAACTAAAATACAAGGCCCTCACCTTAACCTCGAACCTCTCAGCCAACTAAAATACAAGGCCCTCACCTTANAACCTCTCAGCCAACTAAAATACAAGGCCCTCACCTTAACCTCGAACCTCTCAGCCAACTAAAATACAAGGCCCTCACCTTAACCTCAAACCCCTCAGCCAACTAAAATACAAGGCCCTCACCTTAACCTCGTACCTCTCAGCCAACTAAAATACAAGGCCCTCTTCCACCCAAACCTCGAATGTCTCAGCCAACTAAAATACAAGAACCCATCCATACAAACTAACCTCAGGTCACTATATAGATAATGATGTGAGATGGATGAGCAGATCAATGTTGAGTCCTCACACACAGGTGCTGTTCACTGCCGACCTTATGTAACGGATGTGAAATGGCTAGATAGTTAGCGGTGGTGCGCGCTAATAGCGTTTCAATCGGTGACGTCACTCGATCTGAAACCTTGAAGTAGTGGTTCCCCTTGCTCTGCAAGGGCCGCGGCCTTTGTGGAGCGATGGGTAACGATGCTTCGTGGGTGACTGTTGTTGATGTGTGCAGAGGGTCCCTGGTTCGCGCCCGGGTCGGGGCGAGGGGACGGACTGAAGTTATACTGTTACACTTACAATAACAGACAGCGACTTGTGTATGTCCTCACAATGCTGATGTGTGTGTATGTCCTCACAATGGTGATGTGTGTGTATTATCCTCACAATGCTGATGTGTGTGTATGTCCTCACAATGCTGATGTGTGTGTACGTACACTACCGTTCAAAAGTTTGGGGTCACTTAGAAATGTCCTTATTTTCCATGAAAACAAACATGAAATTAGTTGAAAAATGAATAGRAAATATAGTCAAGACATTGACAAGGTTATAAATAATGATTTTTAATTGAAATAATAATTGTGTCCTTCAAACTTTTCTTTCATCAAAGAACCCTTCATCTGCAGCAATTACAGCCTTGCAGACCTTTGGCATTCTAGTTGTCAATTTGTTGAGGTAATCTGAAGAGATTTCACCCCGTGCTTCCTGAAGCACCTCCCACAAGTTGGATTGGCTTGATGGGCACTTCTGACGTACCACACGGTCAAGCTGCTCCCACAACAGCTCAATAGGGTTGAGATCCGGTGACTGTGCTGGCCACTCCAAGTTTTGTAGTGATTCAGATGTTGATAATGTAAATAATATTTGCTGGTCTGTGGTGTGTAATGAGGAACAACCAGACGCTGCACTTAACACATTTATGAAACTGCTTATTCCAGTTACTAATAAGCACCCATTAAGAAAATGACTGAAAAAACTGTTAAATCCCCGTGGCTTGATAAGGAATTAAAAATGGTATTGTTGAGAGGGATGAGGAAAAAGGTATGGCAAATAAGTCTGGCTGCACAACTGATTGGTAAACGTACTGGATAAGAGCGTCTGCTAAATGACTTAAATGTAAATGTACTGCAAATTGAGAAATCATGTGACTAAACTGAATAAAAAGAAGATACTACACTATGAAACAAAGAT
>NW_019944502.1:76161-78569 GCF_002910315.2 Salvelinus sp. IW2-2015 | reverse complement strand
ATGGCTCATTGAATCAGATGGCTCATTGAATCAGATGGCTCATTGAATCAGATGGCTCATTGAATCAGATGGCTCACTGAATCAGATGGCTCATTCATCACAAAGCCCACTGTTATTGCCAACTACTTTTATGATTTTTTCATTGGAAAGACTAGTAAACTTATGAAAGACAAGAACTGTACTTTTGAATTCTGTAAAGTCAGTATGGAAGAGGTGAAAAAATTTATCATCTGGACGGAAAATGAGGATAATAGCGGACGATATTGCCACATCTTCTATTTAAGCCTACTAGAAAGTGTGTTCCCTCAGGCCTGGAGGGAAACTAAAGTCATTCCGCTACCCAAGAATAGTAAAGCCCCCTTTACTGGCTCAAATAGCTGACCAATCAGCCTGTTACCAACTGTTAGTAAACTTCTGGAAAAAATGGTGTTCAACCAGATACAATGCTATTTTATAGTAAACAAATTGACAACATAATTTCAGCATGCTTATAGGGAAGGACATTCAACAAGCACAGCACTTACACAAATGACTGATGATTGGCTGAGAGAAATTGATTATAAAAAGATTATGGGGGCTGTCTTGTTAGACTTCAGTGCGGCTTTTGACATTATTGATCATAGTCTGCTGCTGGAAAAACGTACGTGTTGTGGCTTTACACCCCCATGCTATAATGACTTCCTGGGGACGGTGCAGGATAGTTGCTCGGCTTTGATACGTTCTCAGCACATTTAAAAGAACTTGACCAAAATCATATTTTTTGGGAGGGGGGTTATTGCGTTACTTTAATAGAACGTTTCCTAAAAGTTCAAACATGGTTACATTTCATTTCAATTTTGGTAATGTTGTAGGAACGTTCTCCAACTGGTTTGACGTTGAGAATATTTTCAAAAGGTTCAGCGTAACGTTTCCTACAGGTTTGCTCAAAAAGTCATGTTCTCAATTTGTTCCAACAACGTTAAGAAAACGTAAAAAAAAAAAAAAAAGAAAACGTTGGTTACGTTCAGACAATGTTCTAAGAATGTTATTTAAAAAACAAACGTTCCGTTCTCAGCATCTATAAAACTCYCTCTCTCTCCTCTATCTTGTTAAGTGTGATCAGGTGTGTTCACCACACCCACTAAATTGGCCACACCTGATCTTAAATGACTACTCGTTTCCTTTGAAATGGGGTCTGATTGAATAGACTAAAATGAACAGCTTTGTATGAGTTATAAAATCCATGGCACGCTAACTCCATCCTGGTGGCGCAGTGGACTAATTCCAGGGCTAGAAAACAGAAGATTATAATTTCCAGTGGCGTGCCGCTGGCGGGGGGGAGCCTGGGGCCTAGGGCCTTCTCAGTGAGGTTACTACACAGTCCCACCCGAATTAATCCACCTCTTTATCTATCATCAATTATGCCATGGCTGCTAGACACTATACATTTAGACAGAAACGCAGTATAACAGGCATTGCGTCACCTTGAAATTTGACAAAATTGAAATTTTTGGGTAAACAGTGTTTAACAGACAACTCCAAAGTTAGCAAAGCCAGTGTGGCTCCAAACACCAAATCGATTCACTTGCAAAATAATAGCATTCAACAGCAGTACAGTTGCAGTGCTTCTCGGAGCCTTTGAGCCATTGACAGCGCTCGTAGTTGAAACTTTTTGAAAGTGGCGATGCGCAACGAACCCCTTTCCCGCCTGTGACAGGCTCTTGTGGCGTCGGGCGACCTCTCCTTACAATGTCTAACTCTTTTCTTGAAAAGTTCGTCTCTTGAGGAAATGGCGTTATAATTATTATCCTCGACGAAATCGATATCTTCTCCTCCTTCCGCCATTGTGGGTTCAAACAAACAGCCCCTTAGTAGAGTTTCCTAGATCTGCATCAGACCTGCCCATATGGAACCTGCCTTCTCAATATTGGGGTAATCCAATCAAACAAGACGTGGACGCCCTACGCCTGCTAGCTGGCTCCTGTGTAAACACTGGAGCCAGCCAGCAGCGCTACAATAGCCAACTCTAAAGCTGATTGTGACACAAAATTTTAATTTCCATTCACTTTTAAGCTACAAACGCCCCGCACTGCTTGATTCTGAAAGGCCTGAGAGCAGATTTAGACCCCTTTGGCAACACATGATGCTGAAATATGATTGGATAAAAGATCTAACATAAAGACCAGCCCTCCAAATCTCAACCTGGGGCTGGAAGCAGTGCAACCAAGAGAAAGCTATGAAATGAAGATGTAAACTCTTACTCTGGGGAATAATTAAGTACATATTTGTGGAAAATATATATTTAAAAAAAATTATATTCTGATGATAGTTTTAGGCCAGCAGAAGCAAGGCCTTGCAGGCCTGACGGCCCACCACTTGCTGGAATTCAGCCCACTTGCGCCACCAGGCATGGAGTTTAGCGGTGCCAT
>NW_019944502.1:65480-70685 GCF_002910315.2 Salvelinus sp. IW2-2015 | reverse complement strand
AATTCCAGGGCTAGAAAACAGAAGATTATAATTTTGAATCTCACCGATGCCATGTCACAATAAAAATGCGTTTGCGTGATTAATGTCAAAGGAATGAATTTCCACGTGTCTTATCTGTGCTTGGACTTCAACAAGGTTATCCCAAAAATAAACTAGCAGTGTTATTAAACGTTTTATTGAAACAAATACCAGGGATGTAGTGGAGGGTAAACACACGTAAATGCCGTTTATGCACATTTTTATTTTGTTAATTATCGTTTATTATTGCGTTCCCAGCGTTGATCAAAACTCAGAAGGCTTATTGATCTGAGTTCTAGTCAACCTCTGATCGAGTGGAATCATGATTCAGGTGTGCTCGTTATGTTCCCCTGCTCCCCTCTGATTGGCCGTGTTAGCAGCACATTCATTCACCACTATCCAACAGCAAACTCCACCCACGGCAGGCCGAGACGGGAAATGAACTACCTCAGCCCAGACCAATGCTGGCAAGAAGCAGAGAGATGTCGCTGAGAGTGGATTTTCAAGATGCCAGGACATAAAGCAATTATTTTAACAGGAACATCCCCTAAACAGAAAAAACACAGACTCTCAGAGAATTAGTGAGTGTACAGTCTACCACTGGTAAATAGTCGCTGATATTTCAGTCAGATGGCTAGCTAGCTAGCTAGTTCAAGGGCTTTGGCTACTGTTAGCCAGGGAGCTAGCTAGCTCAATGGCTTTGGCTACTCTTGGCCAGGGAACTAGCTAGCTCAAGAGCTTTGGCTACTGTTAGCCAGGGAGCTAGCTAGCTCAAAAGCTTTGGCTACTGTTAGCCAGGGAGCTAGCTAGCTCAAGGGCTTTGGGTACTGTTAGCCAGGGAGCTAGCTAGCTATCTTTTTTTWAAWWWWTTTWAATTACCCCTTTTTTTCTCCCCAATTTCGTGGTATCCAATTGGTAGTAGTTACAGTCTTGTCTCATCGCTGCAATTCCCGTACGGACTCAGGAGAGGCGAAGGTCGAGAGCCATGCGTCCTCCGAAACACAACCCAACCACTGCTTCTTGAAGCTCAGGAGGAGCGTTAAAGCTTATGATGACATGAAATCCACAGCAGGAACTGTTCCTTCATAGTGGAATGCAGCCTTCGAGCAGGAACTCCATATATGGGCACATACGTTCCTATTGGAATGCAGCCTTCGAGCAGGAACTCCATATATGGGCACATACGTTCCTATTGGAATGCAGCCTTCGAGCAGGAACTCCATATATGGGCACAGACGTTCCTATTGACATGCTGCCCGGAACAGGAACTCCATACATGGGCACCGAAATTCATATTGTAACATGGCCCTGGAACAGGAATGCCATATATGGAAGCTATAAGGACATAGAGGTGTGACCATGTCAATGCCACACCTGCATCCGGTCTTCATTAGCCACAAGCCCGCCTCACTCACCTGAATCCCCTTGCTTCATCAACCACCCTCATAGTATTTAAACAGCATCCTTCTTCACTCCATCTGTCTCACAAACAGACCGTACTGCAGGATTCCTGCACAACGGCAGGCCAGCTCAACCCCGGTCGACTACCAGGGGTTGGCCTCCCCAGCAGGGGGACCAGGATAACCTCTGCTTATGGCTGGGGGTTGGCCTCGGCCAGAGGGGGACCAGAGGGATAAGCAACTCTGCTTAACGGCTGGGGGTTGGCCTCGCGGCAGAGGGGGACCAGGATAACCTCTGCTTACGGCTGGGGGTTGGTCCTCGCCAGCAGGGGGAACAGGATAACCTCTGCTTTACGGCGTGGGGGTTGGCCCTCGGCCAGCAGGGGGACCAGGATAACCTCTGCTTACGGCTGGGGGTTGGCCTCGCCAGCAGGGGACCAGGATAACCTCTGCTTACGGCTGGGGGGTTGGCCTCCCCAGCAGGGGGAACGAGGATAACCTCTGCTTACGGCTGGGGGTTTTGGCCTCGCCAGCAGGGGACGCAGGATAACCTCTGCTTTACGGCTGGGGGTTGGCCTCTCCCAGCCAGGGGGAACCAAGGATAACCTCTGCTTACGGCTGGGGTTGGCCTCCCAGCAGGGGGACAGATACCTCTGCTTACGGCTGGGGGGTTGGCTCCCCAGCAGGGGGACCAGCACAACCTCTGCTTACGGCTGGGGGTTGGCCTTCGCAGCCAACCTCTGCTTTACGCTGGGTGAGATGTTGGCCTCCCCCAGCAGCGGACCAGCACCCTCTTGCTTACGGCTTGGGGGTGGCTTGCAGCACAACCTCTGCTTACGGTCGCTGGGGGTTGGCCTCCCCATCTCACCAAGAAGGGGGGACCAGCACAACCTCTGCTTACGGCTGGGGGTTGGCCTTGCCACACAACCTCTGCTTACGGCTGGGGGTTGGCCTCCCCAGCAAAACCACAGTTCATGACTGGGGGCTGTCCCTGTTAGGAGGCCAGCTACCAACCTCGGTCCATGACCAGGGGCCGGCCTCCCCGACCACCATCCATGCCAGAACCCTCTACTACTACCACCACCTTCTACGACACCTCTACCTTCTACGACACCTCTACCACCAGAAGCCCCTTCTACGACACCTCTACTACCCTCTAAGACACCTCTATGACACCTCTACTACCCTCTATGACACCTCTACTACCTTCTACGACACCTCTACCCAAACTACATCAACTTTTACTCCGTCCGACTTGTTCGTTTTTCAGATGGAGAGAAGACGAGCTCTTGGATGCCAACGTCCTGGTTGGGAGGGAAGAGAGAGGCTGGTGTCCTCATTTCACAGAGACTCCAAATGTCAACACTGCTGGCGCTTCTCTGTCTGATCAAAACTGTTCCATCAAACTCTGTTCTACTGAATTCTACTGTATTTGATTGAACTTATTATTTATTTATTTTTTTCTTCCGGGGCTCCATCTAGCGCCCGTATCCTGATGGGATCTCTCTCTCTCTCTCACAGCTGGATGTAGTGGTCACACATACTCCCTTCCCTCCCAGCCACTCAGTGGGCTCCCACTGCTTTAAGCCTCAGTGCTGCTGCTATTTACAGAACAGTGACATCGTCAGAGGGAGGGGCCAACGTCCTTGGTGAGTCAGAGAGAAAGTAGCAGGAATGAAGAGCAACAAAACGTCCCCTAAATGTTCTCCTGCAACATTCCGGAACGTTTCCCGGCCAGCCGTCAGCCCGGCAAGGATAACAGACTGATGGGAGCAACAAAACGACAACAGAGTCCCCAGAGAGCCTTCACACTATGACCTGGAGAGAGATTCACCCTACACCACGGGAAGGGGGGAGGAGGGCCAAACAGGGGGGGACCAACTCAGGCAAGGGGGCACCACTCCATCCAGCCAGCTCCCTACCCCAGCTATAGGCCTCAGCCTGCCCTCCACACAACAGAGGCCCAGTGGGCTAAAACAAAAAAGGTTGACAGAGCAGCCACCTACTCTGTCAGGACCATATACAGTAGAGCTCTTCCTCCTCGTCTTCCTCACACCTTTTGCATAATGCGTAGAACCCTTACGCACTATTTTCAACTCAATTTCAACGTATGATGATGTTGAAACTAGATTGAATTGAACAACCGGTTTAGTCAGGTTAAGTCATTGTATTTGAGTTGCAGTTTTACCCCAATTTCAATGTTTAAAACGCTGGATGAAATGAGACGAAAACCGTACTGCTTGATGATATGTTTTCAATGTAGATTGTACAGGTTGACAAATTTTTATTTAATTCTTTTATTTCACCTTTATTTAACCAGRTAGGCTAGTTGAGAACAAGTTCTCATTTGCAACTGCGACCTGGCGAAGATAAAGCAAAGCAGTGTGAACAGACAACAACACAGAGTTACACATGGAGTAAACAATAAACAAGTCAATAATGAATGAAGTTGATTCAACCAGTGTGTGGGCAGTGGGAAGGAGCTGGTTAGCGGCCATATTGGAACATGTGTATCCTATGGTTAAAATCAGTAGCAGCTAGGCACCATTGTGTAGAGCCCATAAACTCTGGACCTCCCAGCCAGTTCCCCTGCATTGTTTGAATCGTTCCCCTCTAGTCAGGGACTGAGTTACACCTGTGACACACAGCTGTGTGCAATTAATTATCAGGTAGAACAGAAAACCAGCAGGCGTCGGACCTCGTAGGGTCAGAGTTGAGAACCCTTGGTTTCGAATTTCCTTCGATTTATGTCAAATTTGGTGCAGTCATTACGAAGGCTTTTTTTTTTGCAAAAATGGTTTACCTGTATAACTGCAGCTCTCTGCTGGACGTAATGCCTTCATATCGGATTTCATATAGGGTGCAATGTACCAGGAACTTCGTATTAACACAAGTTATAGAATCATTGCATATCATTTTAATCAATAGACATCTGTGAACGCTTATAAAAATATTAATTTTTCTAAGTGTTTTAATGTAATATATTTGAAAGATACAAAACTACATTTTTGGCATATTTCTACCAACATCTACAAATACATATAAACATCCCTGGTCATTTAGCCTTTTCCTCGCTGTAACTCTGGAGCTCTGTCAGAGTGACCATCAGGTTCTTGGTCACCTCCCTGACCAAGGCCCTTCTCCCCCGATTGCTCAGTTTGGCCGGGCGGCCAGCTCTAGGAAGAGTCTTGGTGGTTCCAAACTTCTTCCATTTAAGAATGATGGAGGCCACTGTGTTCTTGGGGACCTTCAAAGCTGTAGAAATGTGTTGGTCCCCTTCCCCAGATCTGTGCCTCGACACAATCTTGTCTTGGAGCTCTACGGACAATTCCTTCAACCTCATGGCTTGGTTTTTGCTCTGACATGTACTGTCAACTGTAGGACCTTATATAGACAGGTTTGTGACTTTCCAAATCATGTCCAATCAATTGAATTTACCACAGGTGGACTCCAATCAAGTTGTAGAAACAWCTCAAGGATGATCAATGGAAACAGGATGCACCTGAGCTCAATTTAGAGTCTCATAGCAAAGAGTCTGARTACTTATGTAAATAAAGTAACTGTTTTTTATTATGTGGTATTGTGTGTAGATGTATTTTTATTTAATCAATCCTCATCCATTTTAGAATACGTCTGTAATGTAACAAAATGTGTAAGAAGGGAAGGGGTCTGAATACTTTCCGAATGCTCTGTGTATTCAAAACATACTTCAGTAAAAGTACTGACTTTGAAAAATCCTCAAAGAACTCAGAAAGAACCCCCTCCCCCCATAAAGAGAACCAGGAAG
>NW_019944502.1:57208-65455 GCF_002910315.2 Salvelinus sp. IW2-2015 | reverse complement strand
AACCCCCTCCCCCCATAAAGAGAACACCAGGAAGAACCCTCCCCATAAGAAAGAGAACCAGGAAGACCCCCCCATAATGAAGAGAACCAGGAAGAACCCCCTCCCCCCATAATGAAGAGAAACCAGGAAGACCCCCCCCCCATAATGAAGAGAACCAGGAAGAACCCCCCCCCCCATAATGAAGAGAACCAGGAAGAAACCCCCCCCAATAAATGAGAGAACCAGGAAGAACCCCCTCCCCCATAATGAAAGAACCAGGAAGAACCCCCTCCCCCATAATGGAGAACCAAGGAAGAACCCCCTCCCCCCATAATGAAGGAACCAGGAGAAACCCCCCCCCCCCCCCATAATGAAGAGAACCAGGAAAAAAAACCTCCCCCCCATAATGAAGAGAACCAGGAGAACCCTCCCCCATAATGAAGAGAACCAGGAAAGAACCCCTCCCCCCCAACATGAAGAGAACCAGGAAAGAACCCCCTCCCCCATAATGAAGAGATCCAGGAAGAACCCCCCTCCCCCCAACATGAAGAGAACCAAGGCCTCTCTCTGCGCGCATCTATTACCCAACAGTCACGGGTCAACGTCAGCCCTAATAAAGACCTGCTGTTTATTCAAGCACAGTAGTAATGCAACCACACAGGGTGGGTGGGTTACTTTTTAAAAATGTAATTGTTACTAGGTTACCGGTCTAAAATACCTAAACTCAGTAATGTATCGATTACTTTCAGTTACTTTGGGATTATTTCACCCTTAAACAAGATTTTTTTTTTACTAATTTATCTTCAGTATGTTTGAGCCACTAAGCAGAGCCACATGACAAAACACTGTGACCAGACTGTATTAAAGCCTGTGTATACCGCTCTAACATGTGTCCCTTCATCCTGTCTTGTTCATTTACACCTATAAGATCGGATCACAGTCAGACCATCAATGCATATATTTAAATCATTGTACACCTGTCTCAAAATGTGGGCACTAACACAAACGTGCAGGCAAAAAGACACATGTTAAACCAGGTATAAGTAACACAGCAAACATGGATGTGCTAACACTTATCCACAGGACACAGGAACAACAAAACAAAAATTGATAAGAGAGTCTGCTAAATGACTCCCTACTGCAGTGGCTCTGGATCAGGAGTTGTAAATGTCCCTCGTAGTGAGGCTCTGGATCAGAGAGTCTGCTAAATGACTCCTCTACTGTAGTGGCTTCTGATCAGAGAGTCTGCTAAATGACTCCCTACTGTAGTGGCTCTGGATCAGAGAGTCTGCTAAATGACTCCACTACTGTAGTGGCTCTGGGATAAGAGAGTCTGCTAAATGACTCACTACTGTGTGGCTCTGGATCAGAGAGTCTGTAAATGACTCACTACTGTAGTGACTCTGGATCAGAGAGTCTGCTAAAATGACTCACTACTGCATGGCCTCTGGATCAGAGAGTCTGCCTAAATGTTCAACTCTAGTAGTGGCTCTGGGATCAGAGAGTCTGCTAAATGATCCTACTGTAGTGGCTCTGGATCAGAGAGTCTGCCTAATGACTCCTACTGTAGTGGTCTGGATCAGAGAGTCTGCTAAAATGACTCACACTGTAGTGGCTCTGGATCAGAGAGTCTGCCTAAATGACTCACTACTGTAGTGACTCTGGATCAGAGAGTCTGCTAAATGACTCCTACTGTAGTGGCTCTGGATAGAGAGTCTGCTAATGACTCACTACGTAGTGGCTCTGGTAAGGGTCGTTAAATGACTCACTACTGTAGTGGCTCTGGATCAGGTCTGCTAATGACTCACTACGTGTGGCTCTGGTCAGAAAGTGTTGCTGGGAAACACAAGCATTTAGTTAGATACTACTGCACTGTTGGAGCTAGGAACAGAAGCATTTAGTTAGATACTCTAGCACTGTTGGAGCTAGGACACAAGCATTTAGTTAGATACTACTGCACTGTTGGAGCTAGGAACACAAGCATTTAGTTAGATACTACTGCACTGTTGGAGCTAGGAAACAAGCATTTAGTTAGATACTACTGCACTGTTGGAGCTAGAACACAAGCATTTAGTAGATACTACTGCACTGTTGGAGCTAGGACACAGCATTTCCTACAATCGGCAGTACCATTTTTTGTTTTGTTGCAAAGATCCCTTCTAAATGTGATAGTAATGATCTACTTTTTCTAAAGTATCGGTAATCTGATTACAATATTTTTAGCTGGTTACAGTTTGTTAATTTGTTATCCATCGCTCCCCCACCTGAACACAGCAGTCCCTCCATCTTCTCTGGCCTAACATTACCAGTTAAGAAAACATTGCATGTTTGTCCATGTCTGGTTGTCCTTCTCCATCCCTTTTCCCTCCTCTCGCTGCGGTCCAGTGTTTTCCCAGGACAATATAGCTCCTAGATGGAGACGAGCCAGTCGTCCCATCAATCAGACAGCACGGCGAGGAGCCTGTGTGGTCGGTGGTCGGCGACATTAAAAGGTTTTTATATTAAAAGCTCTGGTGATGCAACTACCATTATTAAAAGTTCCCTGGAGATGCGAGGACACCCACTCCACCAGGACGGTTTGTTACCTGTAGGGCTGGAAATACTACTGCACTGTTGGAGCTAGGAACACAAGCATTTAGTTAGATACTACTGCACTGTTGGAGCTAGGAACACAAGCATTTAGTTAGATACTACTGCACTGTTGGAGCTAGGAACACAAGCATTTCCCTACAATCGCAGTAACCATTTTTTGTTTGTTGCAAAGATCCCTTCTAAATGTGATAGTAATGATCTACTTTTTCTAAAGTATCGGTAATCTGATTACAATATTTTAGCTGGTTACAGTTTGTTAATTTGTTATCCATCGCTCCCCAACCCTGAACACACAGCAGTCCCTCCATCTTCTCTGGCCCTACATTACCAGTTAAGAAAACATTGCATGTTTGTCCATGTCTGGTTGTCCTTCTCCATCCCCCTTTCCCCTCCTCTCTGCTGCGGTCCAGGGTTTTCCCAGGACAAATAAGCTCCTAGATGGAGACGGAGCCAGTCGTCCCATCATCAGACAGCACGGCGAGGGAGCCTGTGTGTCGGTGGTCGGGACATTAAAAGGTTTTATATTAAAAGCTCTGGTGATGCAACTACCATTATTAAAAGTTCCCTGGAGATGCCGAGGACACCACTCCACCCAGGACGGTTTGTTACCTGTAGGGCTGGAACGTTCCCTCTGTGTCAGCAGCAGACTCCTAGATGGAGACGGAGCCAGTCGTCCCATCATCAGACAGCACGGCGAGGGAGCCTGTGTGTCGGTGGTCGGGACATTAAAAGGTTTTATATTAAAAGCTCTGGTGATGCAACTACCATTATTAAAAGTTCCCTGGAGATGCCGAGGACACCACTCCACCCAGGACGGTTTGTTACCTGTAGGGCTGGAACGTTCCCTCTGTGTCAGCAGCAGAGCAGACTATAATTACCTGTAGGGCTGGAACGTTCCCTCTGTCAGCAGCAGAGCAGACTATAATTACCTGTAGGGCTGGAACGTTCCCGCTCTGTCAGCAGCAGAGCAGACTATAATTACCTGTAGGGCTGGAACGTTCCCTTTATCCTCAGGGCCTAGCTCAACTCAGACCATGCAGCTGTCACACACACACACACACAGAATTCATTCTGGCCATGAAAAATGAAGATTTCTATCAATGGCCAACAATTAGTCCATGTGGATGGTGTGTCCTGTGTCTGTCACCCTACACCAGCTACTATGCTTCTCAGGACTGAGCTGCCGTCTCATTTAGGAACCATGTGTCTTATGATGCCACAGCAGAAAGATCAGGACAGGTGGGAACTGAGCTGAACCACCTGTGCTTCGTAACAAGTGTTTACACTCTGACCTTTAACTCTGACCCTCCGTCTCTGGTGTTTAACCTCTGACCCTCCGTCTCTGGTGTTTAACCTCTGACCCTCCGTCTCTGGTGTTTAACCTCTGACCCTCCGTCTCTGGTGTTTAACCTCTGACCCTCCGTCTCTGGTGTTTAACCTCTGACCCTCCGTCTCTGGTGTTTACCCTCTGACCCTCCGTCTCTGGTGTTTAACCTCTGACCCTCCGTCTCTGGTGTTTAACCTCTGACCCTCCGTCTCTGGGTTTAACCTCTGACCCTCCGTCTCTGGTGTTTAACCTCTGACCCTCCGTCTCTGGTGTCCGCTGTCCCACGGGGACTTTCTGAAAGAACCACTGAACTGTAACACACACACACGCCACACACACGCGCGCCAACACACACCACGACACCACCTGTAATGAGATGCTTTGTCATGACTTGTTACGAAGCACAGGTGGTTCAGCTCAGTTCCCACCTGTCCTGATCTTTCTGCAGTGGCATCATAAGACACATGGTTCCTAAATGAGACAGCAGCTCAGTCCTGAGAAGCTTACTAGCTGGTGTAGGGTGACGGATACAGGACACACCATCCACATGGACTAATTGTTGGCCATTGATAGAAATCTTCATTTTTCATGGCCAGAATGAATTTCTGTGTGTGTGTGTGTGTGACAGCTGCATGGTCTGAGTTGAGCTAGGCCCTGAGGATAAAGGGAACGTTCCAGCCCTACAGTAATTATAGTCTGCTCTGCTGCTGACAGAGGCGGAACGTTCCAGCCCTACAGGTAATTAAGTCTGCTCTGCTGCTGACAGAGGAACGTCCAGCCCTACAGGTAATTATAGTCTGCTCTGCTGCTGACAGAGCGGAAACGTTCCAGCCCTACGGTAATTATAGTCTCTCTGGCTTGACAGAGGGAACGTTCCAGCCCTACAGGTAATTATAGTCTGCTCTGCTGCTGACACAGAGGGAACGTTCCAGCCCTACAGGTAACAAACCGTCCTGGGTGGAGTGGTGTCCTCGGCATCTCCAGGGAACTTTTAATAATGGTAGTTGCATCACCAGAGCTTTTAATATAAAACCTTTTAATGTCCCGACCACCGACACACAGGCTCCCTCGCCGTGCTGTCTGATGATGGGACGACTGGCTCCGTCTCCATCTAGGAGCTTATTTGGTCGGTCTTTGGGAAACCCTGGCCTGCAGCAGCAGCAAGAGGGATAGGGGGAGTAGGGTGGGGACGAAGGTTACCAACCCGAACTGGACGATAACATGTCTAATGTTGTTTTCGGTTTAACTGTAAATGGGTAGGGCCAGAGAAGAATGGAGGGGACGTGCTGTGTTGGTTCAGGGTTGGGGAGCGATGGATACAAATTAACAAAACTTTGTAACCAGCTAAAAATTTAATTGTAATCAGATTACACTGGGGGATTTATCTTAGAAAAATAGTTAGATTCATTCTAATCACGAATTTTAGAAAGGGATCTTTTGCGAACTATTAATACAAATAAATTGGTTTATCCTTTTTGTTTTGGGCTGTATTTGTAAGAAATGCTTTTGGTGTTCCTAGCTCAGCAACAGGTGCAGTAGTATCTTAACTATATTGCTTGTGTTGTTGTCCTAGTCTTCCAACCGTGCAGTTTATAGTTGAAGTCTGAAACTAGAATGCTTGTGTTTTCCTATTGTCTCGAACCAGTGCCAGTAGTTCATCGGTAACTTAAATGTCTTGTTGTTCCTTAGCTCAAATGTGCAGTTAGTTTTTCTAATTCTTAAATGCTTGTATGTTCATAGCTCGCAACAGTGCATGGTACTTATCTAATCTCAAATGCTTGTTGGTTTGGCTCCAGCAGCACTTAACCTGATCTAGTATGCACTTACAGGTGGGAGGTTGGTAGTCATAATTAGCAGAATCTTCCTGATGCCATGTAGCCTACTCAGTAGTGTAGTTTCATTTACAGACTCTCTTTATCCAGAGCTCAACTACAGTAGTGGAGTCATTTCCTGAGCAGACTGCTCTGATCCAGTCCACTACAGTAGGGGAGTCCATTTAGCCCGACTCTACACTGAAGTACCAGCCACTACAGCTATAGTGAGTCATTTGAGAGACTCTCTGACCAGAGCCACTACCCCAGTAGGGAAGTCCATAGTAGCAGACCCTCACTCCTGATCCAGAGAAACACTTACAGTAGTGAGTCATTACAGACTCTCCCTGATCTCACAGAGGCCCACTGGGCAGGGTGGCGTAGGGGGTAGCTGCATTTTGCAGACTCTCTCGTTATCATACTTTTGGTTTTTTTGTTTGTTCTTGGTGTTTCGTGGATAATATTGTGTTTAGTTCCACCATCCATTTTTGCTGTGTTACTGAGTAATCCTGGTTTTAAACCGATATGTGTCTTTTGTTCCCTGCACGTTGTGTTAGTGTGCAGCCCACATTTTAGGAAGACAGGTGGTACAATGGATTTAAAAATATATGGGCATTGTGTCTGATCTGTGATCGCCGATCTTATAGGTGGTAAAAATGGAACAAGATCAGGAATGAAGGACACATGTTAGAGGCGCGGGTATACCAACCAGGGCTTTAATACAGTCTGGTCAAACGTGTTTTGTCATGTGGCTCTGCTTAGTAGCTCAAAACATCACCTGAAATAGAATTAGTTTAAAAAAAAATGTCTTGTTTAAGGTGAAATAATACCAAGTAACTGAGAGTAAGTCCGATTTACAATTACTGGGAGTTTAGTATTAATTAGAACAGGTAACTAGTAACAGATTACATTTTTTAAAAAGTAACCCCACCCCGCAACCCTGGTTGTGGTTGCATACTACTGTGCTTTGAAAGTGAAACTCTCCATGCTGTTCTGGTGTAATTGTAAGGGGCTGTAATCGTTGACACTTGACGGTGTTTTTGTGTGTTTAATTAGATTTACTGATGCCTTGGCTAGAGTAGAGGTCTTCTTGGTTCTCTTATCAGTGTTGGGGGTGTGGGGGGGTTTCATTATCCTCTTGGATCCTTCAATTATGGGGGGGAGGGGGTTCTCCTGGTTCTTTATTATGAGGGGGAGGGGGTCTTCCTGGTTCTCCTTTGAGGGGAGGGGGGTTCTTCTGGTTCTCTTCATGATGGGGGGAAGGGGTTCTTCCTGTTCTCTTCAGTAGACGGGGGGGAAGGGGGTTATTCCTGGTCCTCTCATGATGGGGGGCAGTGTGGGTTGGTGTTTTGTTTTTTGTTGGGTTGGTTGGTTGTGGTGGGGTTTGATGTCCTGATATAGTACACGATGGGGGTTTTGTACGGGAGGGGGTTGCTTTCTGGTTATCTTTGCTGTCCGAATGATTGGGAGGGGAAGGGGGGGTTTCTTGCCACTGTGTTTCTCTTCATTTACGGGTGGGGTAGGGGGTTCTTTCCTGGTTTCTGCTTCATTTCTTAGTGGGTGGGGGATGGTGGGGTCTTTTTTCCGGTTGTCTCTTTTCATTATGGGGAGTGTTTTTTTTTCCTGGGTTCTCTTATATACTAGGGGGGGGGGGGGGTTTGTCCGTGGCGGTAGGGTGTCTTCTCTGTCGAGTGTAGGTGGGGAGGTGTAGGGGGTTCTTCCTATGTTGCCTCCATTTTAATTTGTGGGGGGCCAGGGGGTTCTTTCCTGTTTCTGCGGTTTTATGCAATATGGGGGGTATGGTGGGGTTTCCTTTACCTGGTTTTCTCTGTCAATGGTATTGGGGGGGGGGGGGGTTCTTCCGCTGGTTCTCTTCATGTATGGGGTTTGAGTGGGTGGGGGAGGGTGTTGCTGTGTTGCCTGTTTTCTCGTATTATGGGGGGGGGGTCTTCGTCTTGTAGATTGTCTCCTTTCTCATTTTATGTTGTGGTGGGAGGAGGTCTTCCTGGTTCTTTCGATTATTAGTGGAGGGGTTCCTTCCTGGTTTCTCCTTTGAGGTGGAGTGGGTTATTCCGCTGGTTGCCTTCATGATGGGGGAGGGTTCTTCCTGGTTCTCTTCTATGACCACGCGGGGGAAGGGGATTATTCCCTGGTTCTCTTCAATGAATGGGGGGGAGGGGGTTCTTGGGCCTGGTTCTCTTCATGATGGTGGGCTGGGGGTTTCGTTGCGCTTGGTTTTCTCTTATCATTACGGGGGGAGGCTAGGGTGTTTCTTTTCCCTGTTTCTCTATCACATTTTATGGGGGCGATCAGAGGGGTTTTTCCTTGGTTTCTCTTCTTTAATGGGGGAGGTTTTTTTCCTTGGTTCATCTTCATTTATGGTGTGGGGCGGTGGGGGTGGGTTTTCGTCCTGGTTCTCGAAATTCATGTTATGGGGGGGTAGGAGGTTTCTTTCCGTGGTCTCGCCCATTATGGGGGGGAGAGAGGGGTTCCTTCCTTGGTTCTCTCGTGTCAGGGGTATGGGGTGGGAGGTGGCGG
>NW_019944502.1:45773-57183 GCF_002910315.2 Salvelinus sp. IW2-2015 | reverse complement strand
GGATCTATCAATCTGTAGTTATCAACAAATATCAGAAGTTCGTCGCTAGACGCTACTACATAACGATCAGCCTGATATCATCCTATCACAGGATGTACATTTCACAACGTTAGCCAGCACGTGGCAATGAGGCGCAGCACGAGTGACATCTAAAGACACATGTAGAAGCCAAAAGCTGGCACAAGTGTGTGTGTACTGTTGGACGACTATGTCTCATAATCATTTCCTTGTAGCGCGAGTTAGTGTGATATTCAGCAGGTACATGTTTCAAGCGACCACCATGTCCCTGTTCCCAAGAAACTAAGGTAACCTGACATGACTCCGACTCGTAGCACTCACGTCTGTAGCCATAAGTGCTTTGAAAGGCTGGTCATGGATCACAACAACACTATTAATCCCAGAAACCCTAGACCCAACCAACTTGCATACCCCCAAACAGATCCACAGATGATGCAATCTCTATTGCACTCCACACTGCCCCTCCAACTGGACAAAAGGAACACCTATGTGAGAATGCTGTTTATGACTACAGCTCAGGTTCAACACCATAGTGGCCTCAAAGCTCATCACTAAGCTAAGGACCCTGGATAAACACCTCCCCTGCAACTGGATCCTGGACTTCCTAACGGGCCGCCCCAGGTGGTAGGGTAGGAACAACACCATCCGCCACGCCTGATCCTTCAAACAGGGGCCCCTCAGGGTGTGCTCAGTCCTCTGTACTCCCTGTTCACTCACTACGTTCCAGCACGGCCAACACCATCATTGAGTTCGCTGAGACACAACAGTTCCCTCACCATTTTCAGTACAACCACGGAGATGATCGTTGTGGACTGAAGGAGTAGACGGGAGAGCACCGCCCCCACCCCTCCCACCCCATATCAGACAAGCTTGTAGTGGAGTGTGGTTCGAGAATTTCAATTTCCTTGGCAATCTTCATATCACTATGGATGGTCACAAAACAACCGCCACAGCAGGGTTTCCGTCAGGAAAAGTGTGGCGCCAGTCATTTGACAGGCAGGCATTTTATTTATAGAGAGCCATTATGCATTTGTTCTGCGTAACCTGATTAGGGCGTCCTACCACATGCTCAGAATGACAGAAATCACATTTGTTATGGTTATTCCATCTTAAAACAGAAACATTGCAGCTCGGGGATAGCCAACGGTATTTCTTACCGAATTCCATATTGAGAACTTGAAGATGTTATAATGACTTCAATTTATTCCTATTCTATTTTCAGCTTGTCGTTCTGTACAATTAAGAGAAAATAGCCTGTTCCAAAACGACTCTGGGACCGTGTGTGCTAACATTGATAAAAATAAATAAAAAGCTGATGCAACAGATCAGAAACAGGCGTCAGTGTCTTTCCATTTGGTTGTTAGCTAGCTACAGCTTGTTTTGGCTCCGTTGTGTCAAGTCACTGTGGGTCCTCGCTGACCGTGCTGCAGAAAGTAGTCCATTTCACAACTTTTCCCCAGTGTCGTTGTCAATAGCGCCTGCAAAATTCGTGCAGAAATGTTGTTGAGACGCATAGCAACCTTTTGCAGTTCTCCCAATGGCTAACGTTATTTCTCAAAAAAAGCCCGTAGCAAGGATTATCTACACATACTGAGCAGCTCATGTTATAGACAGAATGGCTACATGGCGACCCATCCAAAACTCATCTTCTCTTCATGTCCATCCATTATCTTCAGCCAATCATAGCTAGCGGAAGGTTTCCTGCGTTTTCAGTGGCTAAACCAAACTTAAGGCTCGTAATTTAAAATTGGGTATATATTTACAGATGGCTTACATGTTTGTTATTAAGGCACATTAAAGTTCACCATGAAAATGTAAAGGCTCATGGGCCCACAACCTCTCCTGCGGTTGCTACAACCAGTGGTTCACCATGTGGTGCTTTAACAAGCGATTGAAAATGCTAACTTTGAAAGCTTTAGCCCCCTCACCCTACATTCAGTATGTAGGTCCCTCTCCCCACAGCAACACATTTTACTTCAAGGACAATAAATCTGCAATTGAAGAATTTTCACCTTTTGCATTTTGAGAAAAACACTTAAACGCCTACTCTGGCAACGAATGACCGATCTGCACGTAACTTGATATCTGCTATCTATGTACCAAGGTCTCTCAACACACTATTTCCCAGGCTATATGTCAAAACAACATGGCTGCTGCTGCCAAAATATTCACATGGGCGTGCGTCTCACACATAAATGCCTATAAAAATCAGTCATGGATATTCGTATTGTTTTTTATTTAACTTTATTTAACTAGGCAAGTCAGTTAAGATCAATTGGTTATTGCAACAACGGGCCTGCCAAAAGGCAAAAGGCCTCCTGCAGGGGCAGGATTAAAATAAAAATTGCAGGACAAAAACCACACATCACGACAAGAGAGACCCCACAACATACAGAAAGAGAGACCTAAAAAGGGCTTTGTCCCTTTGCTCATTGGCTAAGAGCATGGCGCCTTGCAACGCAGGTTGTGGGTCATTCCCCACGGGGGACCGATGAGATTGTATGAACTTTCTAATTTTGTAGTCGCTTTCGGATAAGAGCGTCTGCTAAATGACTTAAAATGTAATGTAAATGTAAAAACAAACAGCACTGTAGCAACCCAACATGGCAGCAGCAACCAAAAACATTGGTACAAACATTATTGGGCACAGACAAACAGGCACAAAAGGAAACAAGAAGCGTTAACACAACCAATACATCACGCGAAGCAGCCAACAACTGTCATTAAGAGTGTCCACGATGAGCTCTTTGAATGTAGAGATGGAGATAGAAACTGTCCAGTTTCGAGTGTTTCTGCAGCTCGTTCCGTAGTAGCGCAGTAACTGAAAAGAGAGCGGCCCAGGATGTGTGTGCTTTGGGACCTTTAAAACAGAATTGTGACTGCAGAACGGTGTTGTATGTGAGGATGAGGGCTGACAGTCAGATATCTCAGATTAGGGGGATGAGCCTACAGGGTTTTATAATACAGCATCAACCAAGTGGGTCTGTGCGGATTGGTTATAGAGAGACGACCAGTTTACGAGGAGTATAGAGTGCAGTTATGTGTTCCTATAAGGAAGGGCATTGGTGGCAAAATCTGATGCCAAATGGTAAAGAACATCTAGCGCTCGAGAAGCACCCTTACCTGCCAATCTAGTTAAATTACGTCTCCATAATCTAGCATG
The DNA here is from genome assembly GCF_002910315.2 of Salvelinus sp. IW2-2015. NCBI lineage: Eukaryota > Metazoa > Chordata > Actinopteri > Salmoniformes > Salmonidae > Salvelinus > Salvelinus sp. IW2-2015. The sequence continues at coordinate 54,002 of NW_019944502.1, read as the reverse complement.
GGTAGGATGGTCATCTGAATAAGGCTTAGTTTGGCAGCTTGGGTGAAAGAGGAGCGATACGATAGAGGAAACCAAATCTGAGATTTAATCTTAGCCTGCAGCTTGGCTATGTGCTGAGAGAAGGACAGTGTATCGTCTAGCCATTTTCATGAGGTGACTGCTTTCAGAGGGTAGTAATCACATCGGTGGGAGACGGGCGATTCTTCTTACCAAAACCACATGACCTTTGTTTTGGAGGTGTTAGAAAGGTTAAGGGCAGAGAAAGTTGTAACAAAACTTGGTACACTTTCAGAACACGTCAAGCTCAACATATGCAAGCACCTCTTATCGCCCTTACGGTGGCCGCTATTAACGGCACATTTTTTGTATTGCTTGATCAAAAATTTGGCACGCATCCAAGGTGTATGAAGTCTGGTCTAACTGTAAAGGGGCGTAGTAAGAGCGTCTGTGTTTAGCGACACAGTAGTGTGGGTCGCTGTTGGACCAGGAAATACCACATGTTCCCTGTTTTAATGTAACAGACTCTTTGTGAATTGCCACAAGTCTCATTTGGTGTATGAGAGCTGTGGTGTTCAAGCTAGTAGTCCATTGGCGATACCCTACGTCCTTTCTAAGCTGGTGTGGTTGCTATCACACTTAGCATTGTTGACCCTTCCATACGCTCAATCTTTGGTTGGTCCGAGTTTCACCGGTGCTGACCCTCGTCATCCTCCAGCGGGGTGTTAAACTTCTGCCTGGAATGACACCAACCAAGTGCTGCGCTTGAAAGTAGTCAATCAACTCATCTCGTAACACATTCGCGTCTCTCAAGTGATTTTCAATACCTAGCTGACCTATTCCTAGTTTATCTGGCTGTTTACCTCTGACCCTCCGTCTCTGGTGTTTACCTCTGACCCTCCGTCTCTGGTGTTTAACCTCTGACCCTCCGTCTCTGGTGTTTAACCTCTGACCCTCCGTCTCTGGTGTTTAACCTCTGACCCTCCGTCTCTGGTGTTTAAACCTCTGGACCCTCCGTCTCTGGTGTCCGCCTGTCCCACGGGACTTTCTGAAAGAACACACTGAACTGTAACACACACACACGCCACACACACGCGCGCACACACACCCACGCACCACACTGTTGAGATGCTTGTCTGAACCACGTGACACAGAGCTCGTTACATAAAACAGGACACTGACAGGGAACTCCTCCTCGTCACGTGCATCGCCACTCGTAAAACGACCACAAATACGTGATTCCGTTTCTTTATTGAACTTTTATTTAACCTTTATTTAACTAGGCAAGTCAGTTAACTAATTCATATTTACAATGATGGCCTACCCCGGCCAAACCCGGACGACGCTGGGCCAATTGTGCGACGCCCTATGGGACTCCCAATCAGAGCTGGTTGTGATACAGCCTGGAATCGAACCAGGATCTGTAGTGATGCCTCTAGCACTGAGATGCAGTGCCTTAGACCAGTGCCCCACTCGGGAGCCCTGCCTGACTAAGGGCTGGCTGCCCTGTCTRTTTTTGGTTACTGGTTCTAATTATTAGTAAGTTTACTCCTTAATAAGAGTCTATTGACACATCCGTAAGTCAATCTAAATAACATAATAGCACAGACTGGAAAATGTTCCAGGCAGATTACCAGGACGTGTACACCGAGCATGCACTGACCAACTGGCAAATGTCCTCACTGACATTTTCAACTTGTCCCTGACTGAGTGTGTAATAGCAACATGTTTCAAGCAGACCACCATAGTCCCTGTGCCCARGAACACTAAGGTAACCTGCCTAAATGACTACCAACCCGTAGCACTCACATCTGAATCCATGAAGTGCTTTGAAAGGCTGGTCATGGCTCACATTAACACCATTATCCCAGAAACCCTAGACCCACTCCAACTTGCATACCGCCCACACAGATCCAGAGATGATGCCACCTCTATTGTACTCCACACTGCTCTTTCCCACCTGAACAAAAGGAACACCTATGTGAGAATGCTGTTCATTGACTACAGCTCAGCATTCAACACCATAGTGGCCTCAAAGCTCATCACTAAGCTAAGGACCCTGGGACTAAACACCTTCCTCTGCAACTGGATCCTGGACTTCCTGACGGGTTGCCCCCAGGTGGTAAGGGTAGGGAACAACACATCTGCCACGCTGATCCTCAACACGGGGGCCCCTCAGGGGTGCGTGCTCAGTCCCCTCCTGTACTCCCTGTTCATTCATGACTGCACGGCCAACACCATCATTAAGTTTGCTGACGACACAACAGTGGTAGGCCTGATCACCGTCAACGACGAGACAGCCTATAGGGAGGTCAGAGACCTGGCAGTGTGGTGCCAGGATAACAACCTCTCCGTCAACGTGATCAAGACAAAGGAGATGATTGTGGACTACAGGAAAATGAGGACCGAGCACGCCCCCATTCTCCTCGACGGGGCTGTAGTGGAGCAGGTTGAGAGCTTCAAGTTCCTTGGTGTCCACATCACCAACAAACTATCATGGTCCAAACACACCAAGACAGTCGTGAAGAGGGCACGACAAAACCTATTCCACCTCAGGAGACTGAAAAGATTAGTCATGGGTCCTCAGATCCTCAAATGGTTTTACAGCTGCACCATCGAGTGCATCCTGACTGGTTGAATCACTGCCTGGTATGGCAACTGCTCGGCCTCCGACCGAAACCCAGCATTCGCTCCAACATAGGTGTTCCTTTGCTCCAGTTGGAAAGGGCATGTGGAGTGCAAATAGAGATTGACATCATCTGGTGATCTGTTGGGGTGTATGCAATGTCTTTGGGTCTAGGGGTTTCTGGGATAAATAAGTTGTGTGTTGTAGATCCATGAACCCAGCCTTTCAAGCACTTCCATGGCTGACAGAACGTGAGCTGGCTACAGTCGGGTATAGTCATTTAAGGCAGGTTACCCTTGGTTTCTTGGCATCAGAGAAGATTACACAGCTAATGGTGGTAGCTGCTTGAAAACATGTTGGCTATTACACACTGCAGTCAGGGACAGATTTGAAAAATTCAGTGAGCCACATTTGCCAGTTGTTGTCAGTTATGCATATATGTCTCGTGTTGTACATTCGTCTGGTAATCTGCTGGATACATTGTTCCAGTCTGTGCTATTATGTTATATATTATTGATTGAACTTTACCGATGGTGTCCATAGACTCTTAATTAAGGATAAAGCTTACTAATAATTTAGAAACCAAGTAACAAAAATAGACAGGGACAGGCCAGCCTATTATCCAGCGCAGGGCATACCCGAGTGGGGCACCTGTCTAGGCACTGCATCTCAGTGCTAGAGGCCATCCTGAAACTACATTGATTGGGTTCCTGGTTCGATTTCCAAGGCTTAGGTATCTACAACTTCAAGTCTCTGATCTGGGAAGTCCCAGTTAGGGCGTTCTGCACATTGGGTGGTCCCAGCGTCGTCGGGAGATTTGGCCGGGTCTAGGCCATCATTGTAAATATGAATTATTAACTTGACTTGCCTATGTTAATAAAGGTTAAATAAAAATTCAATAAAGAAACGGAATCACTGTATTGTGGGTGCGTTTACGAGTGGGGCGATTGCACGTGACGAGGAGGAGTTCCCCGTCAGGTCCTGTTTATTGTAAACGAGCTCTGTTCACTGGGTTTACACCCTACGCCCTGTTGGGAACCTCCTACCCTGTTCTCTGGTTGTGTTAACCTCTGACCTCCGTCTCTGGGTGTTTAACCTCTTGACCTCCGTCTCTGGTGTTTAACCTCTGACCTCTCCGTCGCTCGGTTGTTAAAATCCTCTGACCCCTCCCGTCTTCTGGTGTTTACCCTCTGACCACTCCGTCTCTGGTGTTTCAACCTCTGACCTCTCTTAACTCGACCCTCTCTCTGGTGTTGTAACTCGACCCTCCTCCGCGTTTATTACCTCTCCTCCGTCTCTGGGTTTTAACCTCTGACCCTCCCGTCCTGGTGTTTAACCTCCTGACCCTGCCTCTCTGGTGTCCGCCTTTGTCCCACGGGGACTATTCCTGGAAAGAAGGACACCACTGAACTGTAACTACATCCACACACGCCACATACACACGATTTGGTAGCGCGCGCACACACACCACGCGACACACACTGTAATGAGATGCTTGTCGATACTTGTTACGGAAGTCACAGGTGGTTCAAGCTCCAGTTCCCACCTGGTCTCCTGATCTTTCTGCCATCGTGCTCATAAGACCACATGGTTCCTAAAGAACGCAGCTCCGTCCTGAAGCTTAACTAGCTGGTCGTAGGGTACGGAGTACAGGGTGACGAGCACCTATCTCACATAGGACTCACATTGTTGGCCATTTGATAGAAATTCGTTCAATTTTTTTCATGAGCCAGAAATGAATTGGTCTGTTGTGTGTGGTTGTGTGACAGGCTGCATGGTACTGAGGGTGTAGCTAAGGCCCTGAGATAAAGGACGTTCCAGCCCTACATTAATTAGTAGTCCTGCTTGCTGCTGCTGACAGAGCGGAACGTTCCCAGCCTAACAGGTATATATTAAAGTCTGCTCTGGTGCCCTGCCTGAGGAACAGAGGAACGTCCCAGGCCCTACAGGTATTATGTCCTGCTCATGCTGGCCTGGGTGTAGCTTAGAGCGGAAACGTTTTTCCTAAGCCCTTATACCGGTAATGGTTTATTTTTATGTTTTCTTCTTTCTCTGTGCTTTCCTGACACGTAGGGTTGAACGGTTGGCCAATGCGCTCTATCAGGGTAATTAAGTCGTTAGGGTTCTGCTCTGCCTGCTCGACACAGAGGGAACGTTCCAGCCCCTACAGGTACAAACCGTCACGCTGGGTGGAGTGGTGTCCTCGGAAATCTCCAGGGAAATTTTAATAAATGGTGAGTTTGCATCACCCCAGAGCTTTTTAATTATAAAAACCATTTTATAATTGTCGCCGACCACCGACACAACAGGCCTCCCTCGCCGTGCTGGTTCCTGATGATGGGACGACCTGGCCTCCGTCTCATGCTAGGTTAGCCTGTATTTGGTCGGTCTTTGGGAAACCCTGGCCTGCAGCAGCAGCAAGAGGGATAGGGGGAGTAGGGTGGGGACGAAGGTTACCAACCCGAACTGGACGATAACATGTCTAATGTTGTTTTCGGTTTAACTGTAAATGGGTAGGGCCAGAGAAGAATGGAGGGGACGTGCTGTGTTGGTTCAGGGTTGGGGAGCGATGGATACAAATTAACAAAACTTTGTAACCAGCTAAAAATTTAATTGTAATCAGATTACACTGGGGGATTTATCTTAGAAAAATAGTTAGATTCATTCTAATCACGAATTTTAGAAAGGGATCTTTTGCGAACTATTAATACAAATAAATTGGTTTATCCTTTTTGTTTTGGGCTGTATTTGTAAGAAATGCTTTTGGTGTTCCTAGCTCAGCAACAGGTGCAGTAGTATCTTAACTATATTGCTTGTGTTGTTGTCCTAGTCTTCCAACCGTGCAGTTTATAGTTGAAGTCTGAAACTAGAATGCTTGTGTTTTCCTATTGTCTCGAACCAGTGCCAGTAGTTCATCGGTAACTTAAATGTCTTGTTGTTCCTTAGCTCAAATGTGCAGTTAGTTTTTCTAATTCTTAAATGCTTGTATGTTCATAGCTCGCAACAGTGCATGGTACTTATCTAATCTCAAATGCTTGTTGGTTTGGCTCCAGCAGCACTTAACCTGATCTAGTATGCACTTACAGGTGGGAGGTTGGTAGTCATAATTAGCAGAATCTTCCTGATGCCATGTAGCCTACTCAGTAGTGTAGTTTCATTTACAGACTCTCTTTATCCAGAGCTCAACTACAGTAGTGGAGTCATTTCCTGAGCAGACTGCTCTGATCCAGTCCACTACAGTAGGGGAGTCCATTTAGCCCGACTCTACACTGAAGTACCAGCCACTACAGCTATAGTGAGTCATTTGAGAGACTCTCTGACCAGAGCCACTACCCCAGTAGGGAAGTCCATAGTAGCAGACCCTCACTCCTGATCCAGAGAAACACTTACAGTAGTGAGTCATTACAGACTCTCCCTGATCTCACAGAGGCCCACTGGGCAGGGTGGCGTAGGGGGTAGCTGCATTTTGCAGACTCTCTCGTTATCATACTTTTGGTTTTTTTGTTTGTTCTTGGTGTTTCGTGGATAATATTGTGTTTAGTTCCACCATCCATTTTTGCTGTGTTACTGAGTAATCCTGGTTTTAAACCGATATGTGTCTTTTGTTCCCTGCACGTTGTGTTAGTGTGCAGCCCACATTTTAGGAAGACAGGTGGTACAATGGATTTAAAAATATATGGGCATTGTGTCTGATCTGTGATCGCCGATCTTATAGGTGGTAAAAATGGAACAAGATCAGGAATGAAGGACACATGTTAGAGGCGCGGGTATACCAACCAGGGCTTTAATACAGTCTGGTCAAACGTGTTTTGTCATGTGGCTCTGCTTAGTAGCTCAAAACATCACCTGAAATAGAATTAGTTTAAAAAAAAATGTCTTGTTTAAGGTGAAATAATACCAAGTAACTGAGAGTAAGTCCGATTTACAATTACTGGGAGTTTAGTATTAATTAGAACAGGTAACTAGTAACAGATTACATTTTTTAAAAAGTAACCCCACCCCGCAACCCTGGTTGTGGTTGCATACTACTGTGCTTTGAAAGTGAAACTCTCCATGCTGTTCTGGTGTAATTGTAAGGGGCTGTAATCGTTGACACTTGACGGTGTTTTTGTGTGTTTAATTAGATTTACTGATGCCTTGGCTAGAGTAGAGGTCTTCTTGGTTCTCTTATCAGTGTTGGGGGTGTGGGGGGGTTTCATTATCCTCTTGGATCCTTCAATTATGGGGGGGAGGGGGTTCTCCTGGTTCTTTATTATGAGGGGGAGGGGGTCTTCCTGGTTCTCCTTTGAGGGGAGGGGGGTTCTTCTGGTTCTCTTCATGATGGGGGGAAGGGGTTCTTCCTGTTCTCTTCAGTAGACGGGGGGGAAGGGGGTTATTCCTGGTCCTCTCATGATGGGGGGCAGTGTGGGTTGGTGTTTTGTTTTTTGTTGGGTTGGTTGGTTGTGGTGGGGTTTGATGTCCTGATATAGTACACGATGGGGGTTTTGTACGGGAGGGGGTTGCTTTCTGGTTATCTTTGCTGTCCGAATGATTGGGAGGGGAAGGGGGGGTTTCTTGCCACTGTGTTTCTCTTCATTTACGGGTGGGGTAGGGGGTTCTTTCCTGGTTTCTGCTTCATTTCTTAGTGGGTGGGGGATGGTGGGGTCTTTTTTCCGGTTGTCTCTTTTCATTATGGGGAGTGTTTTTTTTTCCTGGGTTCTCTTATATACTAGGGGGGGGGGGGGGTTTGTCCGTGGCGGTAGGGTGTCTTCTCTGTCGAGTGTAGGTGGGGAGGTGTAGGGGGTTCTTCCTATGTTGCCTCCATTTTAATTTGTGGGGGGCCAGGGGGTTCTTTCCTGTTTCTGCGGTTTTATGCAATATGGGGGGTATGGTGGGGTTTCCTTTACCTGGTTTTCTCTGTCAATGGTATTGGGGGGGGGGGGGGTTCTTCCGCTGGTTCTCTTCATGTATGGGGTTTGAGTGGGTGGGGGAGGGTGTTGCTGTGTTGCCTGTTTTCTCGTATTATGGGGGGGGGGTCTTCGTCTTGTAGATTGTCTCCTTTCTCATTTTATGTTGTGGTGGGAGGAGGTCTTCCTGGTTCTTTCGATTATTAGTGGAGGGGTTCCTTCCTGGTTTCTCCTTTGAGGTGGAGTGGGTTATTCCGCTGGTTGCCTTCATGATGGGGGAGGGTTCTTCCTGGTTCTCTTCTATGACCACGCGGGGGAAGGGGATTATTCCCTGGTTCTCTTCAATGAATGGGGGGGAGGGGGTTCTTGGGCCTGGTTCTCTTCATGATGGTGGGCTGGGGGTTTCGTTGCGCTTGGTTTTCTCTTATCATTACGGGGGGAGGCTAGGGTGTTTCTTTTCCCTGTTTCTCTATCACATTTTATGGGGGCGATCAGAGGGGTTTTTCCTTGGTTTCTCTTCTTTAATGGGGGAGGTTTTTTTCCTTGGTTCATCTTCATTTATGGTGTGGGGCGGTGGGGGTGGGTTTTCGTCCTGGTTCTCGAAATTCATGTTATGGGGGGGTAGGAGGTTTCTTTCCGTGGTCTCGCCCATTATGGGGGGGAGAGAGGGGTTCCTTCCTTGGTTCTCTCGTGTCAGGGGTATGGGGTGGGAGGTGGCGG
>NW_019944502.1:39685-45748 GCF_002910315.2 Salvelinus sp. IW2-2015 | reverse complement strand
GCCATTAGGCCAGGTCAGACAGCAGGCGGCCCATAAGTGCAGGTCAGCAGCAGGCCCCATAGGGCAGGTCAGCAGCAGCGCCCATAGGCAGGGTCAGCAGCAGGCGCCCATAGAGCACGGGTCAGCAGAGCGCCAAGGTCAGACTAGCAGCAGCGCCCATAGGGCAGGGTCAGCAGCAGGCGCCCATAGGCAATGTTCAGCGCCCATACAGGGGTCACAAGCACGCCCAACAGGGCAGGTCAAATTATTCTCCCCCAAAGAAAATATATAAATAATAAATAAATAAATTGCTGAGATAGAAAGACAAGACGAAAAATGTTTAATTCTAAAATCTCTTCACCGAGATAAAAATCCGATTTCCACCAAATTAAATGTAAAAGATTGTTGTGTCAAGTAATAAAAGTATGACTATTCAATTAGAAAATAACACAATCCCCTTTTGGGCTTTTTAGTTGTGTCAATTACATTGTTTTAAATATTATATTATGTCCTTCCACCGAATATCCACGCTGACCAAAATCACCTCGCTCAATCTAGTTGGGCCATTTGGCAGGCTGCTGGCGCTAACACCAACCCCCCCCGCTATTGCATCGTCAACGTACCGCGCAGTCTGTAGCCTTGTCTGGAGCTGATTGCGTCAGACGGTACCACCAGTATGGTAGCCGTTGCTAGACTGATTGTCGTCAACGTTTACAGACAGCCAGTACTGATACCGTGCTGGACTATTGCTTCAGACGTACGACAGCAGTACTGAGTAGCCGTGGTCTGGAGACACCAGATAAGACAGAAGCCTCTTCTCCAAACATCTGATGAAGCTTTGAAGGACTTGTATTTTCTATAAGTAATACTGTCGTAAGTGGAGATTACAATTGGAAGAAACTGAAGAAACAGTTCGATCCCCCAGAGGCAAGCCACCACTGGTTAAAAACCTCTAAGCTTTAGCACGGACTAACCAACATATGAATGGTTATTAAGATGTCACACCATTGGACCATGTAGCTATTGTTTTGAATTTTAGGACCCCTTTTTAGTCTAAAATATCAAAAAAATATATAGAATTTGTCTGTACTACCAGTAGCCAGAGAAACACATTGAATACACAACATGGTGAAAAGACAACAACAAAAGACACAGATTACAGTTTAGATCAGAACATTAACAAAGCTCAGCAGGACAGCCTTATTTGTTGCTCAAAACTACTCCATACGTCCAAATTTCTTGTTACCTTCAGACGAGATCCTGTCACCATCGTGTTGAGGTCTCCCCTTTCCATAGTGAGGTCCTCATTTGTTAAGCTCAACGGTTCGGACGCTAGGACAGACAGAGTTGGCACATCGCGTTAACTTCAACAAGTCCCGGATCATCCCGCATGCCCACCTTTGAGCGCGCCACCTTATCACCACGGTACGCGAAGGCCGACAGCAGGATGGGGGAATAGACCATGTAACATAACCAGCCCATGTAAATACTTGCTCAAACTGATCAATTTGAGGGAACAGGTGCAGGCACGGTTATCGACGGTAATACGTCCATGTAGTTAAAGTGACTATGTCATAATAATAAACAGAGTAGCAGCAGTAGTAAGGGGGCAATGCAAATAGTCTGCGGTAGCCATTTGATTAGCTGTTCAGCAGTCTTATGGCTGGGAGTAAAGCTGTTAGAAGCCTCTGACCTAGACTGGCCTCGCGTACCGCGCCGTAATGCGTAGAGAGAACAGTCTATCTAGTGGTGGAAGTCTTGACAATCTTAGGCCTTCCTCTGACACCGCCTGGTTAGAGTCCTGATGGTAGGAAGCTTGGCCCAGTGGTACTGGCCGTACGCACACCCTCTGTAGGCCTTGTCGAATTGACTACAGCTCAGCGTTCAACACCATAGTGCTCTCAAAGCTCATCAATAAGCTAAGGACCCTGGGACTAAACACCTCCCTCTGCAACTGGATCCTGGACTTCCTGATTGGCCGCCCCCAGGTGGTAAGGGTAGGTAACAACACATCCGCCACGCTGATCCTCAACACGGGGGCCCCTCAAGGGTACGTGCTCAGTCCCCTCATGTACTCCCTGTTCATTCATGACTGCACGGCCAACACAATCATTAAGTTCGCTGATGACACAACAGTGGTAGGCCTGATCACCGTCAACGACGAGACAGCCTATAGGGAGGAGGTCAGAGACCTGACCGTGTGGTGCAAGGACAACAACCTCCCCCTCAACGGGATCAAGACAAAGGAGATGATTGTCGACTACAGGACAAGGAGGACCGAGCACGCCCCCATTCTTATCAACAGGGCTGTAGTGGAGCAGGTTGAGAGCTTCAAGTTCCTTGGCGTCCACATCACCAACAAACTAGAATGGTCCAAACACACCAAGACAGTCGTGAAGAGGGCACGACAAAACCTATTCTACCTCAGGAGACTGAAAAGATTAGTCATGGGTCCTCAGATCCTCAAATGGTTTTACAGCTGCTCCATCGAGTGCATCCTGACTGGTTGAATCACTGCCTGGTATGGCTACTGCTCGGCCTCCGACCGCAAGGCACTACAGAGGGTAGTGCGTACGGCCCAGTACATCACTGGGGCCAAGCTTCCTACCATCCAGGACCTCTACACCAGGCGGTGTCAGAGGAAGGCCCTAATTGTCAAAGACTCCAAACACCCTAGTCATAGACTGTTCTCTCTGCTACCGCACGGCAAGCGGTACCGGAGCGCCACGTCTAGGTCCAAGAGGCTTCTAAACAGCTTCTACTCCCAAGCCATAAGACTGCTGAACAGCTAATCAAATGGCTACGCAGACAATTTGCATTGCCCCCCTCTTCTACGCTGCTGCTACTCTGTTATTATCTATGCATAGTCACTTTAATAACTCTACCTACATGTACGTATTACCTCGACTAACCAGTGCCATTGTAAGTGTTCCCCCTCAAATATTGATCAGTTTGAGCAAGTATTATACATGGGCTGTTGTCTCTATCCACCACATCCGCCTGTCGGCCTTCCGTATCCGTGGTGAAAGGTGGCCGAGCTCAAACGGTGTGGCATACGGGACTGTCACGGGACTCGTCTGAAGTCTAAYGCCGATGTGCCAACGTCTGTCTGTCTAGCGTCCGAACCGTTTGAGCWACAAACTGAGGACCTCACTATGGAAAGGGGAGACTCTCACAAACACCATGGTGTCACAGGACTCGTCTGACAGTAACCAACAAATTGGACGTATGGAGGTAGTTGAGGCAACCCCCAACGATATGTAGAACGGATGTGGGTGGAGCCAGGTCTACATAAGGGTGCAACTTTCAAAAAATCCCAAAAGCTCTGACGAAGGCCGTGTGGCCGATACGTAAAGCTTATTAAATATCGGTGATACTATCAAGAGCAGTGTGCGGTTTCCTTTTCCTTCATCAGTTTTGAGGCAACTAAAATAAGGGTGTCCTGAGCTTTGTTATGTCTCCTAGAAATAAACCTTGTATCTTATGATTCATTTGTTGTCTGTCTTTTTCTCCATGAATGTGTTATTCAATGTGTTTCTCTGGGCTATAGTAGTAAAGACCAAATTCTATATATTTATACCTAAAAAGGGGTCCTAAAATTCAAAATCAAATAGCTACATGATCCATGGTGTGACCCTCTTAAAACCATTCMATATGTTGGCTTAGTACCCCCCCACGTGGCTAAGACTTAGAGGTTTTAAACAGTGGTGGCTTGACTCTGGGGATCCAACTGTTTCCAGTTTCTTCCAATCTGTAATCTCCCACTTCACACAGACAGTATTAATTCATAACCAAATACAAGTCCTTCAAAGCTTCAGCAGCATGTTGTGAGAAGAGCTCTGTCTGCCCTGATACCCATGTATTACCCCCACCCTGATACCCCCGATGATATTACCCCCACTGGACACTTCCTCTCACCCCTGATGATATTACACCCCCCTGATACCCCGATGATATTACCCCCCTGGACACTTTCCCTCTCCCCCCTGATGATATTACCTCCCCTGGACACTTCCTCTCAGCCCCCCCTGATTATATTAACATCCCCTGATACCCCGATGATATACCCGCCCTGGACCACTTCCTCTCACCCCCTGATGAATATTACCCCCTGCCATCGTCTCATGGACATTTTATTTTATTTTTCTGGGTGTGAATTATATTAGAACGTTGTCTTTCATCTTAGTATGACATCAAAATAATGTTTACTTGTCTGAATGATGCATTTGTTTTTTTTTGTGTTTTAATAAATTCAAGTTTTCCAGTTGTTTTCTTTTTTTCCCAAAATTTTTTATTTAGCTTCAAATTTGCAGAAATTCTTAATCTTTCATCGGTTTTTGTGAGGCCAGCCCTGCTGTTTTTTCAAATGGAACCCATCCCCTATATATGTTGGCCTTACTACCCATGGCCCTGGTCAAAAGTAAGTGCACTACTACCTATGGGCCTGGTCAAAAAGTAGTGCACTACTACCCTATGGGCCCTGGTCTAAGTAGTGCCACTAGCTACCCTACCTGCCCTGGTCAAAAGTAGTGCACTACTACCCCTATGGGCCCTGCGTCAAAAAGTATGCACTACTTGACACTATGGGCCGGTCCATAGGGCAAAGGGTAGCAGCAGGCGCCCATAGGGGCAGGGAGTTCAGCACAGGCGCCATAGGCAGGGGTCAGCCAGCAGGCGGCCCATAGGGCAGTGCGAGAGTCAGCAGGCAGGCGGCCCATAGGGCAGGGGGGTCGCGAGCAGGCGGCGCTCATAAGGGCAGGGGTCAGCAGCAGGCGGGGCCCATGGCTGGTGGGGTCAGCAGGCAGGCGGGGCATAGGTGCTGGGGGGTCAGCAGCAGGCGGCCCAATATGGCAGGGTCAAGCAGCAGGCGGCCCATAGGGCAGAGGGTCAGCAGCAAGCGCGCCATGAAGGGCAGGGTCAGCAGCAGGCGGCCCATAAAGGGCAGGGGTCAGCACGCGGCCCATAGGGCAGGTGGGGATCAGCAGCAGGCGGGCCCGATAGGGGCTGGGGTCGAAAGCAGGCAGGCGCCAATAGGGCTGGGGTCAGCAGCAGGCGGCCCAATAGGGCAAGGGGGGTGCAAGACAGCAGGGCGGCCCAAATAGGGCAGGGGGGTCAGCAGCAGCGGCCCATAGGGCAGGGCGTCAGCAGCAGGCGGCCCATTAGGAGCAGGGTCAGCAGCAGGCAGGCCCATAGGGCAGGGGTACTCAGCAGCAGGACGGCCCATAGGGCTAGGGCTGTCAGCAGCAGGCGGCCATAGGGCAGGGGCTCGAGCAGCAGGCGGACCCATAGAGGCGAGAGGGTCAGCAGCAGGCGGCCCTAAGGCGGGGTCAAGCAGAGGCAGGGTGACCCAATAGGGCAGGGGTCAGCAGAGGCGGCCCAGTAAGGGCAGGAGGTCAGCGCCATATGGGCAGGGGGTCAGCAGCAGGCGGCCGCATAGGGCAGGGGTCAAATTATCTCCCCTAAAGTAAAATAATATAAATAAATAAATAAATAAATTGCTGGATAGAAAGACAAAGACGAAAAAAGGGGTTTAATTTGAAATCTTCTTCACCCGAGTTAAATTCCGAGTTTTTCCCACAAATAAATGTAGAAGATAATGTGAATTGTGTGTCAATTGTAATAAAGGTATGACATGATGTCTATTAGAAATACCAACCCTTTTGGGTCTTTTTTAGATTGTGGTCAATTTACATTGTTTAAATTATAATAAGTTAATGGTCCTGCCACCCGAATCATCCACGCTGAGAAACCAAGAGACAGCTCCGCCGAGGCTTAAATCGATAAGTGGGGCCATTTTGGGACGAGTAGTCTGCTAGATAGGCGGCTAAGACACAACCCCCCCGCTGATTGTCGCCCTCAGACGGTACCGAAGCAGTACTGAGTAGCCGTTTGTTCTTGGAGCTGATTGTCGGTCAGGACGGTACCGACGCAGTAACTGAGTTAGCCGTTGTCTGGAGCTGATGTCGGTCAGACGTTACCAGACAGCAGTAGCTGAGTAGCCGTTGTTCTAGAAAGCGATTGTCGGTCACGACGGTACCGACAAGCAGTACTGAGTAGCCGTTGTCTGGAGAAGCGACCAGATGA
>NW_019944502.1:33699-39660 GCF_002910315.2 Salvelinus sp. IW2-2015 | reverse complement strand
AGATTCCCTAATTCGTACAACCAGCGGCGACGATAGATCCCTAATTCGTACAACCAGCGGGACGATAGATCCCTAATTCGTACAACCAGCGGGACGATAGATCCCTAATTCGTACAACCAGCGGGACGATAGATCCCAATCGTACAACCAGCGGGACGATAGATCCCTAATTCGTACAACCAGCGGGACGATAGATCCCTAATTCGTACAACCAGCGGGACGATAGATCCCTAATTCGTACAACCAGCGGGACGATAGATCCCTAATTCGTACAACCAGCGGGACGATAGATCCCCTAATTCGTACAACCAGCGGGACGATAGATCCCTTAATTCGTACAACCAGCGGGACGATAGCCATCGTCGCGACATAATTTCGTACAACCAGCGGGACGATAGATCCCTAATTCGTACAACCAGTAGGCCTAGGCTACTTAAAAATACATTGTTTTAGATCAGAAAATCTATCTTAAAATGTTGCTGAACAATTTATTCACGTTATAAAGCGCAGAAGGCAGTAGGCAACGCGTGAATGTAAGTTCCATAGTGTAATTAACGGGGAAACACTGTTGTCAAAAGCATGTATAGTGTACACGTGCCAGTTTAACTCACTCCACTAAATGATGACAATTAACACACAGACTGATACGCATGATCAGGCAAATGTGTTTCCATCAATGAAAAGGCTAAAAAAAACAGTTTCACAATGGGATTTTTCTTCTTCTCTCGGACAATGGGCGGCAATTTCATTCATCGTCTTTTCAATCTTTTTTTATTTAAAAAAAATTCCGGCCAAAAGCCAGCTATTACCGACTAACGGAAACTGACACACACACACACACTGTATGGAGCAGAGAAGTACAGTAAATAGCCCTTGTTTTATCTCCTTCCTCCTGTCTGTTAGCTGTTGTGATCCCCTGTTCATACCTGTTACCTGTACCTTGTTTTATCTCCTTCCTCCTGTCTGTTAGCTGTTGTGATCCCCTGTTCATACCTGTTAACCTGTTACCTTGTTTTATCTCTTCCTCCTGTCTGTTAGCTGTTGTTGATCCCTGTTCATTACCTGTTACTGTTACCTTGTTTTATCTCCTTCCTCCTGTCTGTTAGCTGTGTTGATCCCTGTTTCATACCTGTTTACCTTGTTTTATCTCCTTCCTCCTGTCTGTTTAGCTGTTGTGGATTCCCCTGTTCCATACCTGTTACCTGTACCTTGTTTTATCTCCTTCCTCCTGTCTGTTAGCTGTTGTTGGATGCCCTGTTCATACCTGTACCTTTAACTCATTTTTAGTAGAACAGACTCCCAAACTCAGTTGTAACTTATCCAGAACTCTGACTGAGGACACCAGCGACCACTAAACCCAGCGAGGGCTTAACTAAACTCTCTCTTTGGCCTTCCTCTTCCTGCGTCATCCCAGTCTTGAGATCAAGCTGCACTGAGGCCACTGTGTTTCATGGACCCGTATGATGAGGCAGATGCCCAGCTTAGTTTGGGTTTATGAGCCATTAAGATGTTGTCAGTTAGCTGCTCGACGCCCCTGACGCCGTTTCCACTGTTGTCAGTAGCTGCTTCGACGCCCCTGACGTGTTTCCCACTGTTGTCAGTTAGCTGCTCGACGCCCCTGACGCATTCCACTGTTGTCAGTTAGCTGCACGACGCCCCTGACGTGTTCCACTGTTGTAGTTAGTCTGCTCGACCCCCTTGACGCGTTCCCACTGTTGTCAGGTTAGCGCTCGACGCCCCTGGACGTGTTTCCACTGTTGTTCAGTTAGCTGCTCGACGCCCCTGACGCATTTCCACTGTTTCAGTTAGCTCTCGACGCCCCTGACGTATGTTTCCACTGTTGTCAGTTAGCTGCTCGACGCCCCTGACGCATTTCCCACTGTTTGTCAGTTAGCTGCTCGCACGCCCCTGACGTGTTTCCACTGTTGTCAGTTAGCTGCTCGACGCCCCTAGCGTGTTTCCCTGTTGTCAGTAGCTGCTCGACGCCCCTGACGCGTTTCAACTGTTGTCAGTTAGCTGCTCGCGGCCCCCTGACGCGTTTCAACTGGCCGTCAAGCAGCAACTGAC
Organism: Salvelinus sp. IW2-2015; assembly: GCF_002910315.2. NCBI lineage: Eukaryota > Metazoa > Chordata > Actinopteri > Salmoniformes > Salmonidae > Salvelinus > Salvelinus sp. IW2-2015. The sequence goes on along the minus strand of NW_019944502.1, from coordinate 37,593 downwards.
ATGTTTAAAACAAAACGTAACAATCAGAAGACCTCAGTTTCTTTTGATGAGCACAGAGATTGATAATACACTAACAACTTATGTGTGTGTGTGGTAGATTGCAGCGGAGCGCCAGAAGGAGTTGGAGAAGCAGGAGGAGGGATCGAGCTCAGAGCCAGTGCGTCTCAGAGGAAGACTAAGCAGATCAGACTCCCAAGACCTTCAAGGCTGGCCATTGGGAAATACTCAACCCTGTGACCACTAACCACCACGTGAGGCCACACACCCACACACCACACACCACACACCACCATACACACCCACCATACAACACCACCATACACACCACCACACACCACACACACCACACACCACCATACACACCACCACACACACCACACACCACCACACACCACCACACCACACCACACACAATTAACCCCATCCTGTGTGTGTAGGAAGGCGTCCAGCAGAGAGGACAGCGGTACCGACCAGCAGTGGGGCGGAACCAGCGGAGCCAAGAAAGCCAAAGAAAAGACTGGCTTTGGGGACTTCAGCTCCTGGTACTCCATTGACACCTTCTGTTGTCCCCACCCTGTTCCCTATATAGTGCACGTACTTTAGACCCAGACCCTTATTCCCTATATAGTGCACTACTTGTTGGACCAGGGCCCTATTCCCGTATGTAGTGCCACTTACTTTTGACCAGACCATAGGACCACTATGTAGGGAATAGGTTTTCCATTCGGATTGTACCCTCCTGAATACCCCGATGATATTAACCCCCCCCCTGCATACCCGATGATATTACCCCCCTGGACACTTCCTCTCACCCCCTGATGATATTACACCCCCTGATACCTCCGATGATATTCCCCCTCGGACACTTTCCTCTCCCCCCTGATGATATTACCTCCCCTGGACACTTCCTCTCACCCCCCCTGATATATTAAACCCCTGATACCCCGATGATATTACCCGGCCCCTGGACACTTCCTCTCACCCCCTGATGAATATTACCCCCTGCCATTCGTCTCATGGACATTTTTATTTTATTTTTCTGGGTTGTGAATTATACTTAGAAACGTTGTCTTTCACTTAGTATGACATCAAAAATAATGTTTACTTTCTAATGATGCATTTGTTTTTTTTGTGTTTTAATAAATTCAAGTTTTCCAGTTGTTTTCTTTTTTTCCCAAAATTTTTTATTTAGCTTCAAATTTGCAGAAATTCTTATCTTTCATCGGTGTTCTTGTGAGGCCAGCCCTGCCTGTTTTTCAATGGAACCCTATCTCCCTATATAGTGGCACTACTACCATGGCCCTGGTCAAAAGTAAGTGCACTACTACCTATGGGCCCTGGTCAAAAAGTAGTGCACTACTACCACTATGGGCCCCTGGTCTAAGTAGTGGCACTACTACCTCTACTGCCCTGGTCAAAAGTAGTGCACTACTACCCCCTATGGGCCCTGGTCAAAATGTAGTGCACTACTTGACCCTATGGGCCCGGTCATAGGGCAAGGGTCAGCAGCAGGCGGCCCATAGGCAGGGGTTCAGCACAGGCGGCCATAGGCAGGGGCAGCCAGCAGGCGGCCCATAGGGCAGGGGAGTCAGCAGAGCAGGCGGCTCCATAGGGCAGGGGGGTCAGCGACAGGCGGCCTCATAAGGGCAGGGGTCGAGCAGTCAGGCGGGCCCATAGGCTGGTGGGGTCAGCAGCAGGCGGGAGCCATAGGTGCTGGGGGTCAGCAGCAGGCGGCCCATAGGCAGGGTCAGCAGCAGGCGGCCCATAGGCGAGGGGTCAGCAGCCAAGCGCCCATAGGGCAGGGTTCAGCAGCAGGCGGCCCATAAAGGGCAGGGGTCAGCAGCAGCGGCCCATAGGGCAGTGGGGATCACGCAGCAGGCGGCCCGTAGGGCTGGGTCAAGCAGAGGCGGCCAATATGGGCTGGGTCAGCAGCAGGCGGCCCAGATAGGCAAGGGGGGTCAAAAGCAGCAGGCGGCCCAAATAGGGCAGGGGGGTCAGCAGCAGCGGCCCCATAGGGCAGGGCGTCAGCAGCAGGCGGCCCATTAGGCAGGGTCAGCAGCAGGGGCCCAATAGGGCAGGGGTAAGCTCAGCAGCAGGGACGGCCCATAGGGCTAAGGGCTGTCAGCAGCAGGCGGCCATAGGGCAAAGGGGCGTCGAGCAGCAGGCGGACCCATAGGCAGAGGTAGTCAGCAGCAGGCGGCCCGTAGGCGGGGTCGAGCAGCAAGGCGATGGGAGACCCAGATAGGGCAAGGGGTCAGAGCAGAGGCGGCCCAGGTAAGGGCAGGGGTCAGCGGCCATAGGGCAGGGGGTCAAGCAGCAGGCGGCCCATAGGGCAGGGGTCAAATTATCTCCCCTAAAGTAAAATATATAAATAAATAAATAAAATAATTGTGGATAGAAAGACAAAGACGAAAAAAAGGGGTTTAATCTTCTGAAATCTCTTCACCCGAGTTAAATCCGAGTTTTTCCCACAAATAAATGTAAAGATATGTGGAATTGTGTGTCAATGTAATGAAAGGTTATAGACATGATTCTATTAGATACCAACCCTTTTGGGGTCTTTTTTAGTTGTGTCAATTTACATTGTTTAATATTATATAGTATAATGTGTCCTGTCCACCCGATCATCCACGCTGAGAAACCAAGAGTACAAGACGCCGCCGAGGCTTCAAATCGATAGTTAGGGGCCATTGTTGGACGAGTAGCTGCGTAGATAGGCGGACTAGACACCACCCCCCCGACGCTGGAGATTTGAGAGATCAGAGTCGAGAATGCTCGGCAATTGACATGTCACGTTTCTGTTTTGTCTAGGTGCGGAAGAGATTGACATGTCCATACTAGCTATCACATTTCTGAAGAAAACCTGACTTGTGGATTGTTCTCACCTACGACTTGTCTAGTTCCACCGGCCCTCTGCTTCTGTGAGGGATCTATCGTCCCGCTGGTTGTACGAATTAGGGATCTATCGTCCCGCTGGTTGTACGAATTAGGGATCTATCGGCCYGCTGGTTGTAYGAATTAGGGATCTATCGKCCTGCTGGTTGTATGAATTAGGGATCTATCATCTCACAACTATCCCAGAGTCTGTTTGAAATAGAATTAGGTTAACTTTTCTACTCTGGCGGATAAGTAGATTGACATTGGCTAGTGATGTTGGCTGTTCGTTACTCGTCTTGTTGGCTGAAGAAAAGTAAACTTAACATCCTCAAAGTGGGTAAGAAGGGCCCCATTTCACTGCTTCCTGGACTTGCATGTTCTGTTAATACTGTGTGAATTACTATATTCTAATGTTATTTCTGTTATTTCATATGCACCCAATGCATATGGGCCCTGTACATTTCTCAAAATGTACAGTCAATTTAAAATGCTGCTGGTTAAATATACGACGCCACATGTTCCCAACGGAAACCCTGGTGTGTGTGTGTGTGTGTGTGTGTGTGTGTGTGTACCTTGGGTTTATCTGTTTTAGGATCAGCCTCTATGTTCTCCATGGCTGTCAGAGCCTCGAAGCCTCCCACCACCCTGGGAAGAAACAAGACAACACATCTTCAAAACGACCACACACACTAAGCTTCCTTTCTTCAAAACTAGCACGTTACGCTAAGCTTCCTTTCTTCAAAACTACCACCCACACTCAGCTTCCTTTCTTCAAAACTAGCACGTTACGCTAAGCTTCCTTTCTTCAAAACTACCACCCACACTCAGCTTCCTTTCTTCAAAACTAGCACCCACACTCAGCTTCCTTTCTTCAAAACTACCACCCACACTCAGCTTCCTTTCTTCAAAACTACCACCCACTAAGCTTCCTTTCTACGCGTCGGCCGGACAGAACCAACGTCGGGTAAGCTTAAGGGGGAGGGGTGTGTCACTTTGTTAACAGCTGGTGTGTGATGT